>NC_066363.1:102539113-102646613 GCF_013377495.2 Cygnus atratus | reverse complement strand
CTTCTTTCCTCCTTCTAAACTCCAGTAATAATATGCCTATTTTCTTACTTATTTTTCTTGTATTTCAGTGTGAACCGGACAAAGATAGACTAGAACAAAACAGAGAAAAGAGTAGTTTAATTATTTGGATTAAAAATAAAGGAGACCATGTCATATTGCCTGAAGATATCCAACTTTCTTTTCCTTACAGCAACATTGGAAGTACGAGGGGGTACAGATAAAATAACTCTTAATGTGCCTATTCCGTTAGTTCCTATTACAGTTGCATATTGTATTGTATAGCTGCCTCAAGGAAGGTCAGAGCCCTAAATTATTTGACCTTGATAAATTAATGCAGCAAGTCAGCTTCCTACTACCTGACATTTCATTGAAAATAGTTTCCACTGGATACACTGATACATAAATTGCATCGGAATTGCTTGTGTGTGTGTGTAATTGCATGCAAAGGAGTGGGGTCAGCATGGCACTCAAGAGGTTCTTATATTTGCAGTTCTTGAAAAAAAAAAAAAAAAAAAGGTAGAATCATTGAGCCAAAATAAAAGCTAGAAAAGTCAGTAAGGAGATAGGCAGTACTGAGAAGTTGGCTATTCCTGATGAAGCTTATATGTGGATTATGTCTTTTTTTAATTTTTTTTTCTGAAAAAAAAAAGTGAAGACAAGAAAATGACATAAAGGGGCATCAGTGGAGACCAAAACTGGCAAAATTAGACAAATCCTATCAGTATGGCAGGGATGTATTAGGAGGACGAAGTCCTGACAATTCAGCTAGGGAAAAGAGAATTGCATACTGGTTTACTGACATCCCTAAAATCAACTCAGTTTTCCAGCAGCCTGAATAAAAGAGATAAAAGAAGGCTCTGTCATTGTATTTAGAAGACAGCAGCAATGCAGGTTGCTTGCCTGAGTAGGAAAAAATATTAAGGGTTAACATATCCTTCTTCCCGTACTTGAGCCAGATTCCACTATTGAACCGAACCATATAAAGACTTCTGCGATCAATTAATATACTCAAATTATAGCCTGTTCTCAGAAATAATCTCATAGCAAAAGATTTTGTTATTAGTTTCAAATGCATGACTTTAAGTTTTAAACTACTGAACTTTCATTTGATCCTTTTATATCTTAAATGTTTTTTGTTTTATCAATTTTCCCCCAAAAAAACATACCACCAAATAATTTTATTGGCACACCCATATTTTATGCCTCCAGCTCACCGACTAAAATATTAAAGAAGCTCTAGCTTTACACAGACTTCTGGGAAAGTCCATTTATAATCTTTCTACCTTTTGATTAATTCCTTTTCCAGTACATCCCAGAGACACTGATGTTTCTTCTTTAATCATTTCCCCATCCATTCTCTGATGCCTCCACTAAATCACCACTTCTCTAACTTCACTTCCCTTTTGACACCATCTTCTTTGAATCTATGCAAATTTGGAGATTAAATTTGCCTGCTAACATATTCAGTACTATTTTTTTATTAGTGTCATTTCTTCTAGAATATGTGTCTAAGAAGCTAAAGTGTACCGTAGGGAGGGCTCTCATGTCTATTAGCCTTTATTGTAATATTTCAGTTTTCTGTTATGAGTAGGATCTCATAGAATATTTCTAGATCTATACTTATTTACCGTACTTGCCTAAAGAGATTTGACACTGCCTTTGGTTTTACTGATGTTATGGGGTTGGTCTTTATTAAAGTTTGATATGTCATAGGATCCTTCTACTTATACCTTCACTTCTCTCTTCCCTGGATAGGATATATACAATACTACTCTACTTTATTGCTGTTTATTATTATTTTTTTCCTCCATTCATCTGTTGTCCCCTAAAATGTCTGGGTGCCATATTTGCAACCGGTAATTCAGAGTTCAATATTTTATGGTCTTGGGACACAGAAAAAAGAGAGAACTTATCTCATGTTCCCTTCTCTCAAGCAAGTAAGATCTTAAATGCCCCCACCTCCCTTTTCTTTGCCCATATTTTTGTTAAAATCTAACCAGTTAATAGCTTTGAATGAATCTTACAGTTCTTCTGTAAGTTATTGTGTTCTAGTAAATATAACAATTAGCTTATAGGATTTCTGGGCAGCTTACTGAAATGTGAGGGGTATTTTTGTAGATCTATCCCCCAATTTTAACACTATGAGCAAGATTATGACTACAAACAGAGGTTAACATGTTTCAATTCACTTTATTGCTTTTTTCATAGATTTCAGATTTCATTGGGACATAATGGACTTGCACACTGTGACAAAAAATCACCCAGTTTGAAGACTTATAAAAATTTATATCATAAAGAAACTTGATCTGCCATGCAACAGTTCTGAACAGTCGTTTCCAAATACACAGTTTAAGAAGGCTGCCAATTTTAGTCCCACTATTACATTACTTTCAAATGTACATAATATTAACTTGTATCTTTCCTTTGTACATTCAGTAAACTTCTTTCCAAGTACACAAAATAAAATTAATGTTGCTCTTTGGTAGAGGGTTACCATAATTAAAGAACAACCTATGTTTTTCATTTGTACATCATTAAAGTGTTTTTGATATTGTTAGTAATAACAATGTATCGGAAGAAAGTACACCACAGTGTACTTCAGAAAATAAAGCAGGCCCATATTTTTCATGATTAGTTGTTTTTCTTATTTCACATACAAATGCCTTGATAGAAATCAATTAATAAACAGGCAGTCTTTCCATCCATGAACAGAGAAGTTATCAGAGAAGTTTGGTTAGCTTTATAGGAACAATCTTAGGACAACTTGTCTTTAGAATGAGTATGAATAAGTCAATTATGGATGTCAATGATAAGACCAAAGCAAAACTTTGGAAAAAAAAAAAAGTGTGAAAACTTAAAAATGAATGTATTATTTTGAAAAATGCTAAGCTATTTCTAAGACTTTCTTCTAGTGGGAGTCTCAGGAGAACAACTATGGCTCACTGACTTGGTTCCAACTTGTTGCATTTAATCAGCTTCATGCGACTGCCCATGGCATTGTTTAATGAAGAACTGAGTAGCTCTTTTCTCCTCTACAGCTCAGACTTTCCTCCATCATCTTCCCTAACTCTGAAACAACTGGTGCTGGAACAGACTCCAATATCTTTTATCAGCAAAGGGATTCCATGTGTACTTGAGTCCCATGAGTTTTTTGATGACTTTTCCCTTTAAGATCCAGATCCAAAAAAAATATAATCCTTAGTGCTGGAGATTGGAGATTTGTTTGTTATTGTTGTTGTTGGTTGGTTGTTTTTTTTATTTGGTTGGGTGGTCATATTTTTTTTCCCTTTGATTAAAAGCCAACAACCTAATTAAAAAATACACCATGTGTTCAGACCTACTTGTATATTCTCTTCTACATTGCCAAAACTCATGCTATAAATTTCTTAACTGATAACTACAACATGGCCAGGTCAGGATGCAGAAAGCTTAAAACCTTCCTATTTCAAGTTCCTTTCCCACCCATCATCCTAGGTTTACCACTGAACAAATAGGAGGCTTTTATCTGTGGCTGTTTCACATGCTGAAATCGAGGCCTGGAATTAAAACTGTCAAGAGTATCAAAGAATACTGTGGCTGTAGGAATTCTGCCAATTCATACCAGCTTAGGATCTGAATATTTTTTTATTTTTTTTAATTTACATGTATTTTTTCCTACACAGTACTTGGTAAAAAAACATTGAGATCAAATTGCCTGTCACTTGAACTGAATATATTTGCCTCACCAAAATTTACATGTTGTTGATACGTATATCCAAACTATACTTTCTTGCTACCAGCAGAAATAATTTGTAGGCTCAAAGCCAACTTGCTGCGTTTTTTTAAAGTCTAAATCATGCAGATGTTGCGCTTGATGAGGCAGTATACATCCTGGCATTGGAATCGTGGTCTGTGGGCAGCAAACAAGATTGTTTTGATTGTGCCTGCCTGCAAAATAAACACTTGTTTAAGGCACACTAAAGATGTACAGGATGCTAAGACCTGGCTTCAACAATTTCCAAAAATAGCAGCACTGCAAAATCCCACATGAGACAGAACTACATGTTATACGAACAAATCTCTCAGTTAGGCAGATCCTCTTTCCCTACAACTTGAAGAGAAGCTAATTAACAACATGGAAAATGACACAACTCATCTGTAAGTGGTAAAAGAAAGGTGAAGGACAATTAAAGGAAACACATGAAACAACAGACTCATTCTTCTATCTCTCTACTCCTGCAAGACATCAATGTTTTGCAGGCACTGTGGCAGATATAACAAACTGGTTAAGCCATATTGTTTGCATCTGATTCTGAGCAGAGGGTTTCTCTTAAGAACAGTTATTTTCAGTTTCTTTGCAGCTCAGAGAGATGAGATTCAGGCTGAACTGACAGCTCTTTTGTTAGCAGTCATCCCTGGAGGGACAAGACCAGGCTGTTCATTTCTTGATTTTTTTGGTGATGTCCTTCTTGAAGGCAATGGCAAATATTCAGATTATCATGTATAGGCGATCTAGGACCTCCTTATGGAGGAGAGGTGATCTGAATGCCAGCATACCCACTTCTGGGGATTTTTAACTATATATATATATATATTCTAAAAGAAGAGAAAATAAAACGAAACACCAGCTTATTACATTTGTCATTCAAATGCACAATGTCAAAATGCGCTATTTTGGTAGGGAGGGGAAGGGATCCTTTTGGGGGCAGAGATGAAATAGTTAAGAACTCATGGTTTATAAGTAAAAAATGTAAGCAATCTTGGGGAGTTGGAAAAGGAGGTTGAAAAGGCAAGGCAGAGTGATAAATTTCTAAGCAGAGCTCCTCTGTACTGCTACTGTAATTTGCTACTCCTGCTGAGGTGCAACTGCTGGTAAAAGTTGCTTTTTGATCAGGTAATTGGGTTCAGAGAACACCCAGTCATGAACAAACAGTTGTTTCTCGTGTTTTTGTCTCCTTACACCCCTTGAGAAAAGACATCTGGCTTAAATGTGCCATTACATATAAACTGTGCATTTTGAATGCTCCCCCCTGGAGCTGCTGCTTCAGCTGACGAGTCTTCCTGACCACAGGCAAACAAGCAACGTTTCCTCTGGGAGGGCACAGCGCACCAGCAGGAGGTCTTTACAACTATGTAGATTAAAATGAGGATGTAGATTAAACACGATAAGGGTTTAAGCCAAGTGGAAGCAGCTCTGTTCCCCTCACTCTGTGCTGAAGCAACAAAGATTGCTTCTCGGCCCACGCTGACTGCTCTCTGGCTCTCAGACCCTGGAAGGTGCAGCTCTGAAGATCTGTCATTATCTCTTTGCGACTGGTATGCACATCCAGATATAGGCATTTTAAAGAGCTGAGTTCATGTTTGTGGTACTCCTACCATCAAGTCTGTCTCTGCTATTATGGTTCTTCTTACTAATGAATATATAAGACATTTTCTTTCCTAACAAGCTCATATTAAGCCTTGATAGTCAGCAATGCCTTTACTCATGTTAGCTGTTTTCAGAACAACACTGAGCAGTCCAAAATCAATATTTTGAATAGTCAAAGTTCATTAGGCCAAGCCAGTTTTGTTTATTGTTTTACACTCTAGTAAATGAGCATATGAGTTTTTAGTTGACATGATCTTAAAACTTTGATTTGGAAGCACATATAAAGACTGTTCATGTAAGACAGTTTTTAAAAATAATCTCTGTGGCTTAAAGAAGTTATTGGAACAGTCAAAACTCAGTTACCATAAGCAGGGGAGATTACTCATAAAATAACGTGATCTGCATAAAATACCTGTCTTTGACTGAAATACACACGGATTAAATAATACCTTTGGGCTAAATCCTTCATTCATCATGCTGTGAACATACCTTTCAGGAAGAAATAAATGTAAAAGGAAGCAGGAAGAAAGCACTGTACATGCTGGATAGCTTTTCCAGCATCTTTCTGATGAGCATGTAGCCATTCCGTAGGGATTTGTGCAGGTTCTGCAGCTAAGGGGCTAGATGATGGCAATATCAGAGTGTAAACTAATTTCGGCCCTCAGCACAGATCAAGTGAAAGATTAAAAGTGGCTCTTATATCCCTCCCTGTGAAAGAAAGACTTACTACAAAGTAAAGTTACTTCTTCGTGTGAAAGAAAATAAGAAGGGCTATATCTCCATTTATTTTTTTTTTAATGGAGAATTAACAAGATTGTTATTGCAAACTAAAGAACACAGAGCCAAAAAATATTTCCAAATTCTAAATTTCTTACTTCTCAATCAACAATGAAAGTCTCGTCTTTGAAAGCTGTGCATTACAGACAGTATCACTTATAATGATAAATTTCATGAAATCATAAAAATGTAAGGAAGAAGAAATTCACATTTGGTCCACACGCTTGTAGGCTGATGCCCTGAAAATAGTGCAAGCAAAGGATTCGTTACCTCCTCACTTGTGTGCCTTAGCATCCTCAGGTATGAAGCCACTTTATTGGGTAATTGTACTCTGTTCATTTCTTCAGGATCAGACCTATGATAAGTAAATCATCATGCTCATCACTATTTTTTTCCTTTTTCTCCATATCCCCCACTAAAAATAATCCCATTGTGCTTGCTTTTTACTAAAAACTTTGATTTTCTATCGGAAGAAATAATGGATAAAGAAATGTGTGCTATCTATATACTGTAATCACTATTTAATTGTACAACTTAAAAATAAAATAAAATTAATGAATAGAATTTACATTTAGAAGTCATTGATTTCTAATATATTTGCTAGTGAAACAGATATCTCCTGATCTATATTATCAGGCAGTCTTATAGCCCCTACTTACTTAATCATTATTTATTCTTTCTATTCTGTGTCAATAACGTTCTAATTTTATTTTATGATCAACCACTTCAGATGAACATACAAGATAGTAGTTCTTGAGAGCCAGATTAAAAACACAAGAAAAGCAATGCAGAACAACAATGTTGCGGCATTTTTAGAGGATTTCAGGGTTAAGATAAAAAACAAAAATGACGATAGCTGACTGTGAGTTTTCCAGACCAGTGAAATTATTAATGCAACATGTTGGCACATGAAAATAAATAAATAAATAAATAAATGTATGACAGATAATTCAGTAACAAAATATGTGTTAATGTATACCACTGTATTCATAAATTTTAATAGAACTATTTATCACAGCAAGAACTGTTAAGGAATTCTGTAGGCTTTCTGCCACTATGGTAAGATGAATGATGAATCTGATGCAATGCAGGGTTTTTTAATAATTTATTGGGTCATGAGTTATGGTTTTATTCAATTGAAAATTATTAGATGGGTTTGCCCCAGGCAGAGAGCATGGTATATGAAAAAGGAAAATAGATTAAGCAAACACTTGATGAGTTTAATCATTTCAAACAGGGCAGCAGATAAAGGCACTGACAGATTTGTCATTAATTCAGCAGACGTTTTTACCTCCACACAACATAATCACAAGATGGGAGTTGTCAGTGAAGCCCTGAAAGTGTGATGTTCGTAATGAATAGTCTGCATAATCCATTATTTTAACACAAATGATTTATTTTCTCCATGTAAGGGGAAAAGGGACAGAAAAGAGTGTAGATGGTCTCTTTCAAGAATGTTGGCATAAAAATAGTTTTCTTCATCCCAAATTCTGATATCTATTTCTGATTAAATACTGCCATTCAGCATACTGTTGTCTGCTTTCACCACAAAGTATTTGTTGAATTTTTATTGAGAAACATTAGCAATGGCTTCCAACTCAAAGACCTACCTATAAGCTGTAGCTGAATCCGTTTTGTAACAACAAATATTTAGATTCCTAGAGAGCAGTGAGAGGATCTGAACCATAATATAATAATATGTATTAGTTGTCTGGTGTTCTTATAAAATAATGATCTTTCAGAGAATATAAGTGTATGCAGAGGTAAAGGTGGTGAATATTGTATGCTGACCGATCTTGACATCTACAAATACTTTAGCAATTCTCCATAAATGACTACTAAGTTATTTGGCAAATTCTATATTTACCAAGAGAGTAACTAAAATGTGGAACCTTGTTATTTTCTTTAAGAATTATTATCATATACTATATTTAAACAAAATTTTATTTAACTAATGACTAATCAGTATAAGGGGCTGTGGCCTACAGTAGTTAAGCAATCCAGTTCCACACTGAAAGGAAAGCCATTTCTATTATTGCTGCTTTTATGAGAAAAAATACCTATCAAAAAACTAGTCAGAGCAGGAATCTTTTGAGTGTGAGATAGTATTCTAGTCATAACTAACACTCTGTCTAACATTCCAAAATTCCATAAGAAAATCTAATTATTGAGATTACAAATACAATCACAGACAAATGTGAAGGTTTTTCTTCTGCATATGCAATTTCAGTTCTACATTCTAAGGGGCTAGCAACTGGTATAACTCCATCAAAGGTACCAAAGACCCATATCTCTTTATAACACTTAAACAGATGGTGAAAAGTCTTTAACTGTTCTTAGAAACCATCTCTATAGGATCACCACTATCTTCAAGATAAATATTAAACTGTTTTCAGCGTGTCTAGTGGCTACAGTGCACAAGACAGTAGGAATCTACTAGAGGTAATATTTTCTATTCTAGAGGTACAAATTTCAAGGTGAACATTTTGATGATATCAACATCAACATGTGTAAACTTATAACTTTGAGTCCATAGATATTTTTTTTGAATTGTTGCTTTATTCATGTATGTGTTTTTATGCTACTTTACATATCATAGAACTGCTTTTTCAACAGTGGGTGAAACAGCCATGGGTGTCTCCAGAGTATGATTTTCTGTTTCTTTTGATCATTATCTCAGCCATTGTCACTGATTTCATTTGTACTGTAACTGTTAACACAAGTTTCTATTCATCCAAAACTGCTTTTCTAGAGAGCAACAAACATAAATCATGAAATAATGTTTTGCTTTTGTCAACTTGCCTGGAGTTACCCAGAAATTATTTGGTGGAGCCAAAGATAATATCCAATTGTTCTAGACACTACATAGTTATCAAAACAGCAAATTACCTTTTGTTTTGTTTTGTCTTTATTTTTTTTAAGGCCACAAAGATGATATGGGGACTGGAGCATCTCCCCTATGAGGAAAGGCTGAGAGACCTGGGTCTGTTCAGCCTGGAGAAAAGACGACTAAGAGGGGATCTTATCAATGTTTACAAATATCTTAAGTGTGGGAGAGAGAGGGATATGGCCAACCTCTTTTCAGTGGTCTGTGGGGACAGGACAAGGAGCAATGGCCACAAAATGGAGCACAGGAAGTTCCGCACCAATATGCGAAAGAACCTCTTCGCAGTGAGGGTGACGGAGCGCTGGAACAGGCTGCCCACGGAGGTTGTGGAGTCTCCTTCTCTGGAGATATTCAAGGCCCGTCTGGACACCTACCTGGGCAACCTTCTCTAGGGAACTTGCTTTGTCAGGGGGGTTGGACCCGATGATCTCTAGAGGTCCCTTCCAACCCCTACAGTTCTGTGATTCTGTGATTCTCCTCAGTTTCCTGTGCGATGTCCCAACAGCTTTGCTAATACCTTATTTCATGTGCAACTCTGACATTTCCTGGATAGTTGTTCACTCCGTGGATTTTGGCACAGCATCACACCACCTGAGTGTGTCACAGAAATAGAAGTTATGCAGACCAGGATGTAGGAACTGGATCACACCTATGAAAGGGGAAAAGGACATGTCCTTAGAACGGTAGGAAAAATACACTTTAATTTTTAAAAGAACATCATTTATGAACCCCTAATCATAAGTACTTTGTTCTTAAGCAAAGAAAGAGTAACAGAAGGTTATCATTAGGACATTCTAGTTTAAGTTTTATGTATGTTAGGTATACTGAAGAAGAGCAAGTTATGGCCATTGCAATACATACTCTTATCATGACACAGACACAGACACAGATTTCTAGGTTGGAAGAGACCTCAAGATCATCGAGTCCAACCTCCGACCTAACACTAAGTACTCCACTAAACCATATCACTAAGCTCTACATCTAAACGTCTTTTAAAGACCTCCAGGGATGGTGACTCCACCACCTCCCTGGGCAGTCCATTCCAATGCTTAATAACCCTTTCGGTAAAGAAGTACTTCCTAACATCCAACCTAAAACTCCGCTGTCACAACTTTAGCCCATTCCCCCTCGTCCTGTCACCAGGCACGTGGGAGAACAGACCAACCCCCACCTCGCTACAGCCTCCTTTAAGGTAACTATAGAGAGCGATAAGGTCGCCCCTGAGCCTCCTCTTCTCCAGGCTGAACAAGCCCAGCTCCCTCAGCCGCTCCTCGTAAGACTTGTTGTTCTCCAGACCCCTCACCAGCTTGGTCGCCCTTCTCTGGACTCGCTCGAGCACCTCCATGTCCTTCCTGTAGCGAGGGGCCCAAAACTGAACACAGTACTCGAGGTGCGGCCTCACCAGAGCCGAGTACAGGGGGACAATCACTTCCCTAGACCTGCTGGCCACACTGCTTCTTATACAGGCCAGAATGCTGTTGGCCTTCTTGGCCACCTGAGCACACTGCTGGCTCATATTCAGCTGACTATCAACCAATACTCCCAGGTCCTTCTCGGCCAGGCAGCTTTCCAGCCACTCCTCTCCCAGCCTGTAGCTCTGCTTGGGGTTGTTGCGCCCCAGGTGCAGGACCCGGCACTTGGCCTTGTTGAACTTCATACAGTTGACCTCAGCCCATCGCTCCAGCCTATCCAGATCCTCCTGCAGAGCCTTCCTACCCTCGAGCAGATCGACACACGCACTTAGCTTGGTGTCATCTGCAAACTTACTGAGGGTGCACTGGACGCCCTCATCCAGACCATCGATAAAGATATTAAAGAGGACCGGCCCCAGTACCGAGCCCTGGGGGACACCACTTGTGACCAGCCTCCAACCAGATTTGACTCCATTCACCACAACTCTCTGGGCCCGGCCATCCAGCCAGTTTCTAACCCAGCGAAGCATACGCCAGTCCAAGCCCCGAGCAGCCAGTTTCTTGAGGAGAATGTTGTGGGGAACGGTGTCAAAAGCCTTACTGAGGTCAAGGTAAACCACATCCACAGCCCTTCCCTCATCCACCAAGCGCGTCACTTTGTCATAGAAGGAGATCAGGTTCGTCAAGCAGGACCTGCCTTTCATAAACCCATGCTGACTGGGCCTGATCGCCTGGTTGCCCTTCAAGTGCCGCGTGACGACGTTCAAGATAATCTGCTCCATGAGCTTTCCTGGCACTGAGGTCAAACTGACAGGCCTATAGTTCCCCGGGTCTGCCCTCCGGCCCTTCTTGTAGATGGGCGTCACATTGGCTAGCCGCCAGTCAACTGGGACCTCCCCCGATAGCCAGGACTGCCGATAAATGATGGAAAGCGGCTCGGCCAGCTCCTCCGCCAGTTCTTTCAGTACCCTCGGGTGCATCCCATCCGGCCCCATCGACTTGCGCACATCCAAGCTCCTTAGCAGGTCGCCAACCATTTCCTCATGAATAGCGAAGGCCACATCCTGCTCCCCATCCCCATCCCCTTCCACTTGCACTTCCACTTCCTTTTCTTATAAATGAGAAATATTTATAGCTCATAAGGGCAGGAATATTGTGGCTTTCAAATCTTGCTTTATTGACAGTTTCAATTTGGCTGTTTTCTTACAGCGGTCAAAGAAAGGGAATGTTGAATTATTAACTATTCTCACTTTCTCCTTCCACCAGACTAAGGAGAGAAGATCTATGATGTAGTACCTGAGTCCCTTTGAGTCTTTAAACTACTGCCTTCCTTTATTTCTGAAGAGTTGCAATAAATATGGCAAGGAACTTGCAGAAGGGAGATATCTGAGTCAGAGGAAAAGACAATGTAAATGTGTTATCCAGCAAGAATAGATGTAAGGTTTCCCTACTCTGTACTTTAGATTTGTTAATGAACATTTCAGAAGCATGTTAGCTCCTTAATGGTTCTATAAATCACATCTTCCATTCTACATCAACAGCAGTTGCTGCGAGTCAGTGAACTTTAAAAAAGGGAATATACCTGCCATAATGAGAAAAAAGAAAAGACATCTATATTTGTTTAAATTAAAGCAGGTTTGGATAAATATGCATCCTTTTAACCTGCTAGGGAACCCATAGTAGCAAACAATAACAATAATAACAGCAATAATCATAATAATATCAAGGATTGTGTGCAAGTTCTATTCAGAAGTTAATAAAACTTGTCTTGTTTTCTCCCCTTGTTGTGTTTCTTTTGCTGCTTTTCTTTTCCTTTAAAAAATGTTTCATATACTTTCATATCAACATGAATTTCTCCTCATTTTTTGCAACACTTGAAGATATTTTAATTTTGTATGAAACCATGTAAATGTTAGTCTTCCTTCTGTTACTTTTTTGCGTGTATATATTATTTCAAATGGCTAAAGGGGATGGGTGGGGAAAAGTACAAAACTGCCTGGAGCTAGTAAATGAAGGAGGAAGGATAGAATGTAATGTGGCAGCTTAAGTTTGCTGCTGCTGTGCATATGAAGTAAAATGGTTATTAATGTTATTCAGTACAGAAACTTGCATAAAATAATTAAATGAACCCCAAGGATGCCTATCAAACTGTCATATACTCACAAGCAAAGAAGTCACAAAGTAAAGCTGTCAGTCAGGATCTGACATTCTAAAATCCTTCAGAAAGTGTCAAGCATTCAAAACTGCAGTAATAAAACTGGCAACAGTAAAATAAGCTGGCTTGCCACAGCCTCGGGATTCTTTTGCAAATGACACTGCAATATGACTCAGTACCTTTACACAGAAAAATCTGGTTCATATTTTTATCTGTTCAAAGAAGATTCAAAGACATACTTTATTCTTTCCTGTAGCAACTATTTTTATTTTCCAATTTGTAAATAAATGAATATTAGCTTTCATTGAATTAAAGTACATATTGACCAGCCTGTGTAAATCAACTCAAGAGTAATGTAGGCTATGGTAATTTATATCAGGTAAAGATTTATCTGACTTCATTTTTTTCTTCAACAAATAAATGTCATTACACCAACAGCTAAATGGTACAGTTTTGCTATTGATGCTGGATGGTTCATTTTAGCAAATCAAGTCCTGAGTGGAATCAGGGTTACTTGTAGTAATTATCTTAAACAGAAAACTAATAATGATCAGAAAATAGTCAATGCCTAATCTAGCACATTATTACTGTAATTTCTAAACTGCCTATTTACAGTAACATCTTTGTGCTGGCTGGTTAATTTAGAATCATTAAAGGAATTCAAAGAACTACTGTTCCTGGCTTTTCTTGAAGTTATATCTACCAGGCTGATTTGGATTGGATTGGATTGGATTGGATTGGATTGGATTGGATTGGTTTGGTTTGGTTTGGTCTGTCAGCCTTCCTTTCTTCCTCTTTTTATTTTCACTCTTTCTAATTCCTTCTCTTGCTCTAACTCTTCTTTTCCACTTGCTAGATTTGTTAATTTGTAGATTTGTTAGATTTGCAAATTTGTACATTTGTTAGATTTGTTAATTTAATAAATGTGTTGAACATATTTCTCCGGGGGCGGTGGGGGGGCGAGGGTTTTCTGTTTATTCTTCCAGATAGTTTTCCTTCTAATAGTAAATTTTAAAGGGGGAACTTATAGGAAACAAAAGTTTTTTGTATATTTGAAGAAAAACAAATGTTAATCCATTCTAAGACACTCTTAGATGATTTTATAAATCTAAAAGATAAGAGGTCAGAGTCAGAACCAGTCACCTGACCTGCTTTTATAGTCACTGAAAAAAAAAGTAGTATCTATAGAGATTCAGTCAACCCATCCTAATCAAGTTGTCTGAAATAGGTCAAAATCATCTTTGGAAGATGTCTCTTCATTGTGTATAAAAAAGACTTGGATATCTGTCATACATTCAACTGTCTATATATCATAGATTCACAGAATCATAGAATCATAGAATATCCCGAGTTGGAAGGGACCCACAAGGATCATTGAGTCCAACTCCTGGCTCCACACAGGTCTGCCCAAAAATTCAGACCATGTGACTGAGAGCACAGTCCAAATGCTTCTTAAACTCCAACAGGCTTGGTGCCATGACTACATACGTCCCTGGGGAGCCTGTTCCAGTGCACAACCACCCTCTTGGTTTTCCTAACTTTTCCTGACTTCCTAACTTTCCTAACTTTTTCAATCTTATCCTAACTTCCAGCCTGACCCTCCCCTGTCACAGTTTGACTCCATTCCCTCGGGTCCTATCTCATCACCAGAGAGAAGAGATTGGCACCTGCCCCTCCACTCCCCCTCATGAGAAAGCTGTAGACTGCAATAAGGTCTCCCCTCAGCCTCCTCTTTTCCAGGCTGAACAAACCAAGTGACCTCAGCTGCTCCTTGTACGTCTTCCCCTCTAGGCCCTTCACCATCTTCGTCACCCTCCCCTGGACACTCTCCAATAGTTTCATGTCCTTCTTGTACTGTGGTGCCCAGAACTGCACACAGTACTCGAGGTGAGGCCACACCAGTGCACAGTAGAGTGGGACAATCACTTCCCTCGACAGACTAGCAATGCCATGCTTGATGCATCCCAGGATACCGTTGGCCCTCCTGGCTGCCAGGGCATACTACTGCCTCATATTCAACTTGCTATCAACCACAACCCGCAGATCCCTCTCTGCGGGGCTGCTCTCCAGCGTCTCGTCACCCAGCCTATACTTATAGCCAGGGTTGCCCTGTCCCAGGTGCAGGACCTGGCACTTGCTCTTGTTAAACTTCATGTGGTTGGTGATCGCCCAGCTCTCCAATCTGTCCAGATCTCTCCGCAAGGCCCTTCCACCCTCAACAGAGTCAACAGCTCCTCCAAGTTTAGTATCATCAGCAAATAATTCAGATGTCTGAATTTAGGTGATTTTAAACACAACTTTTGTGTCCCCTTTGTGCTCAGTGGGTAAGGGTAGCAAAAAAAGTCTGCTCCTTCTTCATTTGTAGGCAAAAATATCCTTTACTGTATATATCTAAAGCTTCTGAACTAAGTCTCTTTTGTCTTAGCTTCTCATCATTGGGGATGTCTTCAGTTTTCGGTATCTCTTATCAAAGAAGATGTATAATTTAATCGATCATTAGCATTTAATTAATGAAATAGTCTGATTAATGAATTTGTTCTTTCCTGTGTGTAAGTGTAGACAAAGAAATTGTCTACACTTAGAAAGCAAAAAGAACCACTTAAAATACTAACAGTCAATTTTTAATAAATAGTTTGAGTTAATACTCAAAGAGCACTTATTGTGCCCTTCAAGAATTCATGATTGAGAGTCTCAATTATTGAAGACTGCTTTTGAAAATTTGGACCACAGTGATTGTCCAGGATGATAGGGGAACTGTATCAAAGCAAAGATTAAAATTCAGACCTCTCAGCTACCAGAAATTTAGAGTAATGATGCACAAGTTCCATAATGCAGTGTATTTGCTTCCTAATCTTGTGAAGTGAAGCTATTAGAGATGACTTGAAAACTCTGAATCTGTAAAAATATTCATATGACTCTGTAGCCTGTGTAGTTTTCTAAAATATTTGCACAAATAATGTCTCATCCTAAAGCCACACTTAAGGAGGGAAGGATGAAGACCTTTATAAGGCAGTCCTCATAAAATATCAGTGCAATATTAGGTATATAGATAGATGACTGGTGCACTTACTTCTTATCTATTCACACATAATTTGCCAATATGTAGCGTCATGGAAAAATCAAAGTGAACCGGAACTGGTAGTCAACATTTGCACTCCTGCTTTCTGAAAACTCTTTGCCTTCTAACATGAATGTTTATCATAACATCACTTGAAAAAGTTAGCAAAATATTTCTGAAACCTACATAAATATTTCTGAAACCTACATGTTTCTATATCTGCAAAGTTTCAAGGTAAGTTTTTTGCATTACGTGGCAATTAAAATGTGGTTTTAGATTATTATTATTTTTTTTTAGTTCATATTGATCTCCCTACAGGGTTTTAATGTCTATCATCACTATAAATCCATGTTTCCTAGCCAGTAAACAAGAACTGCATTGTTTTCTTGCTGAAATAATCACCTTTGGGGAATGAGATTTCAGTTTGTTGTAATCCTTTCAGCCTGTGGCTATTTTCCTTCAGTCATTATAACTCTAAGTTTACTTTGAGTAGTTATTTACACACATGTATCTTTCTAGTCCAATCCATTTCCACACCATTTTTCACCAGCAGTCAAGCTTAGCTAGTAGAAAACAATGAAAAAGATGTTGCTTTAAGCACTGGTGAGTTTTCTATTACACCCCTCATTAAAACAGAATTAAGAATAGATAACATTATAGGTACGTGTGCTGGTTCAAAGTCCTAGAAATATATTTTTCCAACACTTGAACTGGCAATTCTTGCACTCTTCCCTTACTTGTCATTGGTGGTCTAGATTTTTAAGGTATGATAGTGCCTTATAATTAAATTTGAACATTACAATGGAAGGCTTTGGCAATCTCAAGGTGTAAGCTGGCTCTACAGAAAGGTAGTAAAGAAGTAAAAATTAACTACCTGAAAAAATGCTATGCTGTGCTCTAAGATGATGATCTGCATGATAAATTGTCTTCATATTTATAACTTTCTTTTTGGTCAAGTTCCAGAAAATTACAACACTGAAATAAAAAGCCAACTCAAACATCTTTTAAGTTTGGATAATGAATTGACTCAATTTGCCACTTAGCCCTGAAAATCTGTCACATATGTTCAGTTTCTTTTGTGTATGTGTGTGTGTGTGTGATTGTGAAACAATGTGTGTGAAACATCCTGAAATCTGATGACTATGATGACAGGGAGGAAGGGTACCCCAATGGTACCTATCCCACAGAAACTGAAGGCAATTTCTTTCTTATCTCAACAGCTAAAGGCCTGGGCTTTAAAAGTAAAGATTACCACATAAAATGTCTCTGAAACAATAATGTACATAAAATGTTGTCCTTATTGTGTAAAGTGTATGTGAAACAGTAAGGCTAATGAAACCAGAGAAGGCAGGGGCATGCAGAGTAGCGTGGCCTGAACACTGGACCCAGAAAGTGTTTCTAGGATTTTTTATTTTATTTTATTTTATTTTAAATAAGGTTAATGCATCTTTGGCTACATTGCTTCAAAAAGGTGTTTTATTTATTTATTTATTTGCTAATGTCAATCCAATATTTCTGGAAATGTTTCTTTTTCCAAGGTAAAGGCAACATATTACATACTGGATCAAAATAATTATGTGCTCAAAACCTCCTCATTCAGATTTAAGCCAGCAATAATGGAAGACCTGGAGAGTGGACATGCTTTAATTAAAATTTCCATTAAAATCTGTGTCTCTCTCTTCTTTTCTCCTATTGACACAGTTCCTTGTCTGCATATTTCTACCCTTTTCTCATTTTGTATTATTTTGTGTGTTTCTTCAAACAGGCTTTTTTTTTTTTTTTTTTTTTCCTGCCACCTTCTCTTTCTTTCTCTCACTTTGTCTCTTTTGGAAGCTCTCCCTGCCCATAGCAAATGAGTTTATTTTCTTATAGTCCAATCCCAGCTAAAACTGTTACATGCTACAGCATAGAATTCAATCTACTCTACTCAGAAAATGGCAAACTAAAGCAATTCAAAGATGTGAGGGAGACCAAGAGAGACTTTTATTTCATTAGTTAGGAAGCTTCATAAGTGACTCCATTTTGGAAGATTCCCAATGATTGCCACTTTTATCTCTGTGTATACGTATTCAGTTTGCTGGAAAATGAAGTTACTCTTCTAGATGGCATTTATTTATTTTTATATTGGGAGAAAGGAGGAGAGGAGTTATAACATTATATATATATAATAATTTATCATGATTCTCATTTTCGCTATTTTCTGGAAAAAGGATTTGCTTGTTTGATAATGAAAATAAGAAGCATGAACTTGTATGTCACTTTCAGCTTCTAAACTCAAGGTTATTGCAAACTTAGTAATTATTATATTTACATCCATTTTTGAAGGATTCAAACATTTTATAAGTGTTTTGTATGTACAGATATATACTTGAGCACAGAACAGTGAATAAAGTGGAGGCAATAAGAAGATCTGGAATTATGACACTTTCTAAGCTCTCTTGTATTTATTACTCCTTTGAAAGCTATACCATTGTGGAATGTCAGGATTTCTAAGACCTTTTGATCAGAAGTCATATGGAAAGCAGGGCTGCTATCTAGGTTGTTCCATAAGAGGTCTATTGGAGGACAGAAAGAGGTAGATCATTTCTCCACCATTTCAATGGTGACATCGTCGGCCCTGGGGATGTTTAAGGAAAGGTTGGACATGGTGCTTAGGGACATGGTCTAGTGGGAGATATTGGTGGCGGGGGTATGGTTGGACCAGATGATCTTGAAGGTCTTTTCCAACCTTAATGATTCTATGATTCTGTGATTTCACCCTCCATGCACATACCAGCCAGCAGAAGTGATGACTGAGGAAGGAAGACCTTTCCTTGTGGTGGAAAGACCACACCTTTTCAAAAGTAGAAATTCTCCTCTAGAAGAACTAAAGAAATGTAACACGTTTCAATGATGACAAACTGATGATGGACCTTGAAAGAAATGTAACCAAGCTGATTCCAATTTTTGATTTACTGGGTGCTGGGACTCAATGAAAATCTCAATATTTTGTATAGCAAAAAAAAAAAAAAAAAAAAAAAACCACAATATATATATATATATTCCCCTCTCTCTTTCTTTCTCTCTCACTCTTATTTTTATTTTTATTTTTATTTTTATTTCTAATATTGCTTCAGGTTCTTTTCTGGTCTGTAAAGTCTTTCAAAGACATGAAAATTAATTTCCTGTGAAAGGAATAATTTTTGTCTCTGTTTGCTATGAAGGTAAAATTAAACAGATGGGATATATCTTAAATGAATTGTGAGGATGGAAGGAGAGAATGTAATTCACAAGATATTTCAGTTAAAACTAGTTATACTGGGTCTTTTACTTGGAGAAACCTGAAGAGACATGACTATGTTTTCAGTAGTAATTTAAATAATCAAGACTATGGAAAAAGCCCCAAATCATCATTTTTTCTTGCCAGAAATGCCCCCAGAGAATCTGAACTGTAATTTCTGCAATCTTTTAAAAATGACTTATATTTACTGAGAAACTACCATGAGAGAGAGTAACCTTTACATCTTTGACGCTTTATGTCTCTAGAGACTTTAAACTTTTACACAATCTAATAACAATTTGAAGACACTTGGACAAGAAACAATGACTTTACTAACCTCAGAGAGGTCAAAATGATCTGCCAAGTCAAATTTACACAGTGGCCTTAAGTTCTGACTGTGATACTTGCTGTTTCTGAACCATGAGTAACAAAACATGTCCTGAAAAAAAGCAGTTCTTTTCAATCAAGTAGCAAAATTAGTTTCTAAAGGCACAAATAGAATAAAGGAGCCAGCTTTCACACAGGCAATGTATGCAAAAGTGAAAAGCTCTGGGAAAAATTTACTGGTAGTATATATTGGGAAATAAACATGGAAAGTAATAGTGTTTTTAATTCACACCAGTTTAAAAAAAAATAAAAATCTAACAGCTGTTTATTTTTTTAAGAATGTCTAATAGACCAGAAATTGGACAGTTTATTCCTTTGATAAATTAAAGAGGAGAAGTAGGAAGTAATATCAGAAACAGCTTTGTAGTCAAGATTGTATATGGATATGAAAATCAGACAAGTCAAGAAAATTAAGTCATATTTCTTATTTAAATTATATTTGGAAAACACACACACAAGATTTAAGCACAGAAGACTTCCCCTTTAAAATCACTCAAGCAAACAAAAGCCTCCAAAATGAACAATGTCCATATACCAAAAGGTATTCAACCTAAAAATATTTGAAAGGTAATTCTTACAAAATGAAGAAAAGGGAAGAATAAATAAATAAATAAAAACACCCAACCAATAAAATATTGGTTTTGCTTAAATCAAGTTAAAAATCCCCTGGATGTTAACACAGTTTAATCTTCACTCTTGAAAAGATAGGAAGAGAGATAATAAAAGGAGTCAAACATATGCGGCTACTATTTCAGTAACTGTCATCACCCTTTATCTGATATATGGAGAGAATTAGGCACCTTAAGGAGGATCAAATGTTTAAAACGGTGGGTTCACTAAAATCAGTGCTCAGCTAATAATGCTGAAGATTAACCTTTAAAGTTACCTGTCTCTCTAAAAGAGCATACTTACCTCCTGTCAAGACTGCAAGCTTTTCAATTATTCACCTATGGTTAGCTGCCTGCTCTAAAATCTCAACCCAGATCCATCCTGTCTTTTTCAATGGATAGTTTGCTGAAGTCTGAACAAAACAAGTGATTTAGTTTATAAATAAACAGTTGTTTACAACAGAAATAAACAATTGTTTTAAAGCAGGTACAAGAGAGGCACTTAATAAAAGACTGGCTTTTCCCCCAGGTTTGAAGTCAAGGTAGAGTCAGGTTCAACAAGGAAACATTTGAAGGTCTTTCCCAAAGCATTTAGGTCCTTCTGTAGAATCTTGTTAGTTACTAAAGGCAAATTGTTTTCAGTCCACTAATTAGTCCTAGAGTGAGGAGAAAACATATTCAACTGTACATATTTTATCTGTACAGAATTTTTGCATAACCTATCAATGCATTCTCTCCTCTTGTATTTAAGTGTGACTTTACCACAACTCAGTAAAAAAGGAAAAGTCTGTTGTGATCATAAGGAATTATGATCACAGTTATAAAGACAACATAATATCAACCAAACAAGAAAAAGCAATTCAAACTGATCACAGAATCATAGAATGGCTTGGGTTGGAAGGGACCTTAAAGATCATCTGGTTCCAACCCCACTGCCATAGGCAGGGATGACACCCACTAGATCAAGTTGGCCAAGGCCCCATCCAGCCTGGCCTTGAACACCTCCAGGATGGGGCATCTACAACTTTGAGCAACCTGTTCCAGTACTTCATCACTTCCATAGTAAAGAATTTCCTCCTAACATCTAATCTGATCTCTCCTCTTTTGATTTAAAACCATTCCACCTTGCCCTATTACTATCTATCTGAGCAAAAAGTTGCTAATCATCTTTTTATAAGCTTCCTTTAAGTACTGAAAGGCTGCAATGAGGCCTCCCCAGAGCCTACTCTTCTTCAGGCTGAACATCTCCAGCTCTCTCAGCCTTTCTTCATAAGAGAGGTGCTCCATCCCTCTGATCATCTTTGTGGCCCTCCTCTAGACTCACTCTATCAGGTCCAGATCCTTTTTGTGCTGGGGGCCCCAGACCTGGATGCAGGACTCCAAGTGAGGCCTCACAAGGGCGGACTAGAGGGGAACAAACACCTCCCTCAACCTGCTGGCCACTCCTCTGTTGATGCAGCCCAGGATGCAGTTGGCCTTCTGGACTGCAAGCACACACTGCTGGCTCATGTCGAGTTTTTTGTACACCAGAGCCCCCAAGTCCTTCTCTGAAGGGCTGCTCTCAACGAGTTCTTCACTCAGCTCGGTCTGTACTCATGCCTGGGATTGCCCAGACCAAGATGCAACGGCTTGCCTTTAGACTTGTTGAACCTCATTAGATTCACCTGGACCTACTTCTCCAGCTTCTCCAGGTCCCTTTGGATGGCATCCCCTTCCCTCCGTTGTATCAACTGCATCAGTCAGCTTGGTATCATCTGCCAATTTGCTGTGGGTGCACTCTATCCCATTGTCTATGTCATTGATAAAGATATTAAACAGTACTGGTCCTAAGATGGACCCCTGAGGGACACCACTCATCACTGACCTCCAACTGGATATAGAGCCATTGACCACAACTCTCTGTGTGTAGCTATCCAGCCAATGATGTCATGATGCAGTGCAGGAAAAACGTTTCGTTTTTAAGAAGACCTTTCATCAAGTATTTGCTCATATTACCACCATACTGCTGGATAGATTTTCTGTCCCTAGAAGCTGAATCTACATATTTAAACAACTGACTGCTACTACCTGCCATCTCTTCCATAAAAGCAATTGAACATATGTGCAGTATTATAAAATGTTATATCTGTTAGCAGAATGCTAAAGACATTTGGCTCAATTTGAAGCTTCCAGCAGGAGAAGAAAAATAATTACTTCTATTTAAACAATAAACACATTTACAAGAATAACATGACAATTTCACAAGTTTCTGGCTACAGATGGGCTAGATCAGAAATACCTTCTGCTCTTTTGTATCCACGGGGAACAAAAAGACAATGCACTTCTTTCATCCTCTATATCCTATCATAAAATAAGTTAATTACAGAGAATTTTCAGCCACTTTGAGACACAAGACCTGGGGAAGGAGTAAGGAACTTCATGAGTTGTTATGTGTAGTTTATCATTAAATACTCCTGAGCTCTCAAATCCGGATAAAATTATTCTTTCCTCAGTTCCTTACCAACGTGACACTGGTGTGCTCACACCTTGCCCTAGTTTCTAAGGAAGTGTAAGTGCATAGGTAAAATGCAGAAAGTATTTCAAAATCATAGTATGATATAGTTCAATAAAATTGTTACATTTTTAAAAGTAGTTTTCAGTGGCTATTTACTGATATAATCACCTGTGATAGATAAGTGATTTTCCTTCTTTAGCAGATGAATCTACAAGGGATGTTAAGCTAGCTCTGGCCAAATTCCCATTATGAAAGACTGAGTCTGGGCTGTGAAATCTAGAACTGGATGACAGAGTTCAGGAATAGCAAATGATATGCACAACAGGGAAGTATTTGAACCTCTTAATTTCTAATCATATGAAATCCTTCTCTCAGTGTAGTGAGAGGCATAGTTTTGGGCTTCTATCCTTCTACAACTAGAAATCCTTGGAAGTGCCATTAAATCAGACATTATTTTGTTCCTACTTCCAAACATTCAAACACCATGCTGTTGTAACCATTTTTTCCTTTTCTGTGTTCTTTGTTTCAGGAAAGAAACTTCTTAAAGAGGGGCCGTCTCAAAAGACAAACTTTACATTAAGCTCCTTTTCTTACAGAAGATCTTAATGGATGATCAACATATGTTTCCAATTTACCGATAATAATAATAATAATAATAATAAATCATTTGAGTTATAAATGCAGTCTTCTCCAACAATTAATTTCTGTAAGCTTAATAGGGAAGCAGGACACAGGACAAAAAAATCTGCTTAATAATAATATGTGCAAAAATGGACAAAGGCAAATAAATTATTTTGGATGTCCTATCAATTTTGTGAGCCTACTTGTCTTCTTAATACTGATATTTTTTTTCCTTCATCCTTCATTTCCTTCATTTTTTTCCTTCAGATGTCTTCATGGCATTGTGGAATTTTATGGACTTATTTATGATATACAACATGATTCAGTATCATTAGGGGTATTGCAGCTTGACTCCAATTTTAAGAATTCATAGTCTCATGTTCCCTCTTACTACAGATGGGAAGAAACCTCACACAAGTAGGAAAAAGATGGGGGAAAAATTATAGCCATTTTTGCCACTTTGTTTTCTCAGACAAAGAATCCTTTGTTTGAAGACAATTTACATTTGTTTCTTCTTTCTTTTCATACTATATATATATGTACGTGTGTTTCAGATTTTAAACTTCTACTTTATTAAGTGTTTTGAGTGTCTTTTCTAACGTTTCTTTCTTCATAAGAAAATTTTTTGAAGATTGCAAGTTAGGTAATAAAACATGGGCTGAAGGTTCAGCTCAGTCACCTCCCTTGACGTACTGGCCACACATTCACAAACTAACCAAACTAACCAAACAAAAAAAACAACAATAAAAAATGCAAAAATATTATACCACTATTTGGAAGTGTTGGAAGGAACCATATTGAATACTAAGACATTGCTTCACTTACTGAAAACAAATATATTTCAAAGAACTTCCTTAACTGCTTTCTACCATATATTTCTGAAAAACAATGATCATTTATTTTTATGTGAATGTAGATATTCTGTGCAAAAAGTTTGTAACGTTCCTTTCCAAATATAAAAGTTTTATTATATGTGATCTGGCATGTCTGTGCATAACATATATGGATCATTATATACATATATATAACTCTGAAGAAGATAAAGTTGTCAAATTGGAATGCAAAATAATAAACTGAGTTAAGCAAAATGGTTAACTTGCCTAGGCGATCGGCTCCAGGGCAGGCGCATTCTGCAGTGGAGCAGGGGATCAGGACAGGCAGGGTTTTTTTTCCGACATCGAGGCCGCTTGAGGGAGCCGCCAGGACCCGGCAGCCCTCGCGAGGGAGGCTGACGAGGCGTAGGCGGAGCCAGCAGCGCCCCCTCCCCGGCCGTTCAAAAGCAGCCCCTAGGGAGCGCGAGCAACCAGGAGCGCGGCAAACAGGGTGGGCAAACAGGGCGTGGCGCGTCAGAAGGGCGGGGCGTGACAGTTCGGGCAGGCAGGGCGAGCAGGGAGGGCAAAGAGCGCAGGCTGTTCCATCCCCTGCCCATACAAACAACTCCTCTAACGGCTGTCGACCGCTAGCTGGGCTGCAATGGTCTACACCAGGCAGAGCACTCTCTCTAGAAAGTCTGTAACCACCCAGACTGACCGCCTGCTCAACAATGCGGCAGTTCAGGTCTCTGGGTGCAGGGAGTGTCTGAGCCTGTTGCTGCCATCTGAGGGAGGCAGAGGCACCGTGTGTGTGAGGTGCGAGCAGGTGGATGACCTGGTCCGCCTGGTGGCAGAACTCAAAGAGGAGGTGGATAGGTTGAGGGCTATCAGGGAGTGTGAGCGGGAGATAGACTGGTGGAGCGACTCCCTGCAGGGCTTGAAGGAGAGGTACCGGGGTGAGACACCCCAAATGGGGGTGGACCCCCTGCCCTGTCACTGTCGGGCAGAGGGAGGCGACCTAGGAGTTGAGGAGGAATGGAGACAGGTCCCTGCTCGATCTCGCAGGCAACGCACCCCCACACTGGCCCCTCCTTCCCAGGTGCCCTTACATAACAGATTTGAGGCCCTGGAGCATGAGAGACCGGTGGGTGAGGATGAGGTAGAAAGTCTACCCAGGAGGATGCCTAGGGCGAGGAAGCCGACTCCACGCCTCAAGACTGCCTCCACCAAGAAAGACAGAAGGGTGATCGTTGTAGGTGACTCCCTTCTCAGGGGAACAGAGGGCCCTATTTGTCGACCTGACCTTACCCGTAGGGAAGTCTGCTGCCTCCCTGGGGCCTGGGTCAGGGATGTTGCCAGAAAGCTTCCCAACCTGGTTCGCCCCTCTGACTACTACCCTCTTCTGATAGTCCAGGCTGGCAGTGATGATATTGAAGAGAGAAGCCTGAAGGCAAGCAGGACTTTAGGGGACTGGGACGTTTAGTGGATGGAGCGGGAGTACAGGTGGTGTTTTCGTTCATCCCTGCAGTGGCAGGGAGGGGTACAGAGAGGTCACAGAAAGCCCACCTGATTAACACGTGGCTCAGAGGCTGGTGCCAACACAGAAATTTTGGGTTTTTTGACCATGGAGCGCTTTACTCAGCACCCGGCCTGGTGACCGCAGACGGGTCCCTATCTCTAAGGGGAAAACGGATCCTAGCCCAGGAGCTGGCAGGGCTCATTGAGAGGGGTTTAAACTAGCAAAGAAGGGGGATGGGACTGAAATTAGGCTTGTTGGAGCTGTACCAGGGGGAACAATGGCAAAGCCGGGGGAGAAGGCAATGGCCCAACTGAAGTGCATCTACACTAATGCACGCAGCATGGGTAACAAACAAGAGGAGCTGGAAGCCATCGTGCAGCAGGAAGGCTATGACTTGGTTGCCATCATGGAAATGTGGTGGGACCACTCTCATGACTGGAGTGCTGCAATGTCTGGCTATAGGCTCTTCAGAAGGGACAGGCAGCACAGAAGGAGTGGTGGTGTGGCTCTCTATATTAGAGAGTGTTTTGATGTTGTGGGACTTGAGGCTGGGAATGATAAGGTTGAGTCCCTATGGGTTAGGATCAGAGGGAAGGCCAACAGGGCAAGCATCCTGATGGGGGTCTGTTATAGACCGCCGAACCAGGATGAGGAGATAGATGAGGAGTTCTACAGGCAGCTGGCAGAAGCCACGAAATCGTCAGCGCTTGTTCTTGTGAGGGACTTCAACTTCCCAGACATATCCTGGAAGCACAAAACAGCCCAGAGAAAGCAGTCTAGGAGGTTTCTGGAGAGCGTGGAAGATAGCTTCCTGATGCAGCTGGTTAGAGAGCCTACCAGGGGAGGTGCCCCGCTAGACCTTCTGTTCACAAACAGTGACGGACTGGTGGGAGATGTGGTGGTCGAGAGCTGTCTTGGGCAGAGTGACCACGAGATGGTTCAGTTCTCTATTCTTGGCGAAGTCAGGAAGGGGACCAGTAAAACCGCTGTCTTGGACTTCCGGAGGGCTGACTTTGAGCTGTTCAGGACACTGGTTGGCAGAGTCCCTTGGGAGGAGGTTCTGAAGGGCAGAGGAGTCCAGGAAGGCTGGGCACTCTTCAAGAGGGAAATCTTAGTGGCTCAGGAGCGGTCTGTCCCCACGTGCCCAAGGACGAGCTGGTGCGGAACTAGACCGGCCTGGCTGAACAGAGAGTTGTGGCTCGAGCTTAGGAGAAAAAGGAGGGTTTATAATCTTTGGAAAAGAGGGCGGGCTACTCAAGAGGACTATAAGGATGTTGCGAGGCTGTGCAGGGACAAAATTAGAAAGGCCAAAGCTCATCTGGAGCTCAATCTGGCTACTGCCGTTAAAGATAAAAAAAGTTTTTACAAATACATCAACACAAAAAGGAGGACTAAGGAGAATCTCCATCCTTTACTGGATGCGGGGGGAAACTTAGTTACAAAAGATGAGGGAAAGGCTGAGGTACTCAATGCCTTCTTTGCCTCAGTCTTTAGCGGCAAGACCAGTTGTTCTCCGGATACCCGGTACCCTGAGCTGGTGGAAGGGGATGGGGAACAGGATGTGGCCCTCACTATCCACGAGGAAATGGTTGGCGACCTGCTACAGCACTTGGATGTACGCAAGTCGATGGGGCCGGATGGGATCCACCCGAGGGTACTGAGAGAACTGGCGGAGGAGCTGGCCAAGATGCTTTCCATCATTTATTGGCAGTCCTGGCTATCAGGAGAGGTCCCAGTTGACTCGCGGCTAGCAAATGTGACGCCCATCTACAAGAAGGGCCGGAGGGTAGACCCGGGGAACTATAGGCCTGTTAGTTTGACCTCGGTGCCAGGAAAGCTCATGGAGCAGATTATCTTGAACGTCGTCACGCGGCACTTGAAGGGCAACCAGGCGATCAGGCCCAGTCAGCATGGGTTTATGAAAGGTAGGTCCTGCTTGACGAACCTGATCTCCTTCTATGACCAAGTGACGCGCTTGGTTGATGAGGGGAAGGCTGTGGATGTGATCTACCTTGACTTCAGTAAGGCTTTTGACACCGTTTCCCACAACATTCTACTCAAGAAACTGGCTGCTCGGGGCTTGGACTGGCGTACGCTTCATTGGGTTAAAAACTGGCTGGATGGCCGGGCCCAAAGAGTTGTGGTGAATGGAGTCAAATCCAGTTGGAGGCCGGTCACTAGTGGAGTCCCCCAGGGCTCAGTGCTGGGGCCAGTCCTCTTTAATATCTTTATCGATGACCTGGATGAGGGGATCGAGTGCACCCTCAGTAACTTTGCAGATGACACCAAGTTAGGTGCGTGTGTCGATCTGCTCGAGGGTAGGAAGGCTCTGCAGGAGGATCTGGATAGGCTGGAGCGATGGGCTGAGGTCAACTGTATGAAGTTCAACAAGGCCAAGTGCCGGGTCCTGCACCTGGGGCGCAACAACCCCAAGCAGCGCTACAGGCTGGGAGATGAGTGGTTGGAAAGCTGCCTGGCCGAGAAGGACCTGGGAATACCAGTTGATAGGCAGCTGAATATGAGCCAGCAGTGTGCTCAGGTGGCCAAGAAGGCTAACAGCATCCTGGCTTGTATAAGAAGCAGCGTGGCCAGCAGGTCTAGGGAGGTGATTGTCCCCCTGTACCCGGCTCTGGTGAGGCCGCACCTCGAGTACTGTGTTCAGTTTTGGGCCCCTCGCTACAGGAAGGACATGGAGGTGCTTGAGAGAGGCCAGAGAAGGGCAGCGAAGCTGGTGAGGGGTCTGGAGAACAAGTCTTACGAGGAGCGGCTGAGGGAGCTGGGGTTGTTTAGCCTGGAGAAGAGGAGGCTCAGGGGAGACCTCATCGCTCTCTATAGGTACCTTAAAGGAGGCTGTAGAGAGGTGGGGGTTGGTCTATTCTCCCACGTGCCTGGTGGCAGGACGAGGGGGAATGGGCTCAAGTTGCGCCAGGGGAGGTTTAGGTTGGATATTAGGAAGAACTTCTTTACTGAAAGGGTTGTTAGGCATTGGAATGGACTGCCCAGGGAAGTGGTTGAGTCGCCATCCCTGGAGGTCTTTAAAAGACGTTTAGATGTAGTCCTTAGTGATATGGTTTAGTGGAGGTCTTGTTAGTGTTAGGACAGCGGTTGGACTAGATGATCTTGGAGGTCTCTTCCAACCTAGACGATTCTGTGATTGTGTGATTCTGTTAGTGCAGATTATCTGCACCATTTTGGTCTTGCATATATCTATGTTGATTTAATATTCCTGTAGTAACCTTAAAATCTATTTGTTTTGGTGATGAAGGTAGGTGGTGGAACTACATCAGTGCACAGGAAAAGATTTAAATATGATATGATATTGCAGTTACAAGTTTAGTAGAAATTATTATGGTTAAAAAAAATGAGTTGCAAAATCTTAGAAAAACACTTAAGTGAGAAATATATTTCCCTCCAAAATTTCCCATACTTTTCTGCTTTAAAGGCTTACATTTACAATCAGTCCATAATTAGAAAGAAATATATATATATATGTTTTACACTATCTCAAGTAGATTTTCATCTTAGTGCTCGGTCTGATGTGGAAAACAAAACACAGATACAGTAAAAACATTTGGGAATCTTATGTTCTCAGAGGTATATTCCAGATTTATATGGTTTGAGGCTCAAAGCAAATGTACTGACATAAATTCCTACTGATTTTAATTAGGAATAGCTCTGAGATTCTTTCAGAGTGTGAGGTAGGAATGGTGGGACAGAAACGTCCCTATGAAATATTCACATCCTTTTCTGCTGTGGATGTCAAAGGTATCACAATCAGCATGTATTGCATTTAAATTGGCAGAGTTATGAAAAGGGTTGATAGATGATTTGATTTGTTTGACCTCATCAAGCCGAATATCAAACATAATGGCAGCTGAAACCTCATCTCAGTAGATATTAAACTTAATTCACTAATACAGTAATGAGCAAAACATAAGCAAGCTTATGAAGGTAAGAGCTATCAAAAAGAGAAGTTTTAGTCGCTAATTTTCTGTGTATAAGTTTTGGTTTATACATCCTCTCAAGTGTTTAATAAAGATACATATTAAACTTAATTTAAGTGACCATTGTAACTGACAAAAGTTGATATTCATACCACATTTGAAATGAATATTTTTCTTCTCACTTTATGTATTCATGTCTCGTTCATCACAATATGTTTCTATAAATAATTAAAATTTTTATAATAAATAAAGATTAAGCAGAATAAGACAGATGTAAGGAAATCCACTATTTTATAAAATAAAATAAAAGGAAGAAAGGAAGGAAGAAAGGAAGGGAGGAAGGAAGGAAGAAAGAAAGAAAGAAAAAGAAAGAAAGAAAGAAAAAGAAAGAAAGAAAGAAAGAAAGAAAGAAAGAAAGAAAGAAAGAAAGAAAGAAAGAAAGAAAGAAAGAAAAAGAAAGAAAGAAAGAAAGAAGGTGAAAGAAGTTGATAGCTGGTTTCAGTACTTCATTACTATTTAGATCCCTTCCCCCTTAACTCTTTGCTCAGTGATAAATCTGGTAGAAAATAACTGCTTGTAGAACAACATCGGTGTACAGAAAAAATGTTAGCAGAATTCATTTTAATTTACTAATACCTAAAATTTTAATTTAAATATCAAATATTACCATAAATTTATAAATATTTTCTTTTTATAAGCATTATAAAATCATTTTAGAAATGAAGTATGGTGACTGTATTCGTCCTATGCACATACTTGAATGTTCCAGATATATTTATCAATTTATTTCTGTGTTTTTTCCTTACAAAAATATTTAAATGTATTTTGGAGAAATATCCTTCTTTTCTTATGGTTCAGAGGCAAAGGTATGTGGCTTTGGTGTTGAATTTTGGTGATTTGTTGTTGTTGTTGTCGTGGTTGACTTTCTGTAGCGATTACACTTCCTTGTAGGTACATGGACAGGTAAGTTTTGTTACAAAATATTATAGATTCTCTTTTTTAAAAGAGACAAGTGAAGAGGAAAGAAAGGAAGCTGAATGGAGGAGAATTCACTTTGCTGTTTTAAAGTCCTAAATCCTTCTTAGACTCAGGCATCATAAATTCATTATAATATCTTCCAAATTAGAAACATATATAATATGCTTACAAATTTCAAATAGACAAGGTTACATTATAGTGGTTTAATGTTTTTGTTTGTTTGTTTGTTTTTCGTATGCTTGTTTGTTTTGCCAAACAACGGTAGTTACAATGGGAGTTGTCAAAATGTTACAGTGTTACAATGGGCATATTAAAATCTCTACAGTTTTGAAAAAATGCTTCTATTATGAGATACGTTACATTATGAAACTGTAAATCTTATGTTCTGCATGATCTATTCAAATATAAATGTTCCAGTATTTTCTTAAGTAGCACATAGAGTTAATATAAATGCGTCAACTTATATCAGTTTATTAAACACTCAATAATTGCACAATCTGTTTTAGTTTTCTTTGTAATGAAGATCAGATTAACATGAAGGACAGTAGGCAAGAACTGCAACTTTTGCAAACCTCACTTCTCAAATATCCCCTGAACTAGGAATTTAGTGAAAGTGTTATAGTCAACATTGATAAACCTCTGTAGTTCAATGCAGAAAACGTCAAAAAAGAAATAGTGAAAAGCAATGAAACAAAAAGGTTAAAGGACCCTTATTTTTTTTTCCTCTTCAGTATCCAATGCATAAAGATGGCAGTGTGAGCAAAATTTGAGAGGTAAAAGATAGAATGTAATTATATTGGAATTACTCAAATTCCCACTGTTGGCATGGATTCTGCCTAGACTCTCTCTATATTTTTTTTTTTTAATTTTTGTCCTTTTACATCAGTGATATTTTGACATTAACTCACTGAAAGCACAATCAGATCAATAGACTTAATTAGAAAGTAAACAGACTGTTAATTGCCAAACTGATTTGGAATTCTAACAAAATAAAAGAGGGCTGCAGTAAAATCATATCCTTCAAAAAGTACAAGTCACAAAGTTTTAATCTTTTCAATATCAACCTAAAAATTCTGGTTTTTTCAAGCTGAGAATATTTTTTGTCAGTGAGTCAGTACCAAAAAGGCCAAAAAAATGCATACCCATCCAAAATCAGTCTTTATGAAGATGATATTTTTTAAAATTATAAACACAGCACATATGGTATCTGCAAACTCCACATTCTTTAGCTTTCTTGGTTCACAGTAGCTTTGATTAAAAAACATAGCTAACAAGTAAGAAAGTAAGTCTTTAAACTGAGTTTCTTATTACCTTAAATTTTATTGAAAAAAAAAAATCCAATACATATATCTTTATTAATTGTTATAAAGGAATTATTGAGATTGAATAATATTGACATAACATTTTTCTTTCAGGTACACTGTTCCTTTTCGGGATAAAATGAAATATCATAAATAGACACAATAGATAGTGGGGAAGAATATTATGATTTTCTTTCCTTAATACTCTTCTGTAGGTTTCCACAGCAAAAGTTTATCTTCTCCTTGGGCTTTCTGAACCTCTTTTTTTCCTTTTCAAAATAAATTATAAGCTGCCTTGAACAGTTATATGCATAAAGGAGTTGTATAATATTCTTGTCATAATGAATAGACTGTTCATTGTGCCAAGGAAAGTACAAATCAAATAAAAAAACTCATTTATTTGGACCTTCATCATGACAAGCACTCCCATCGATGGTGTGACTTTCAGTTTTTAGTGAATTATAACAAATGCTGTATTTTCCCCAAAATTAACTTTTTTTTTTTTTTGTCTTTTCTTTTGTGTGTGTGTACTCATGTGTATGTATGTACAATGTCTTCTATCTACCCCTGCTAATCATCACAGGGAGTGATGTATTACCTTCTGTAGCTTCCATGCAATAGTGATGTGTCAGAAATTTCTCAATTAGGCTTGCTCAAAGCTCAAAAGAATCAAAGTTACACAGTACGAACTCTTGGACTTTGAGACACGAGTGATTACTTTTAAACCCTGATAATTATATCGATAGCAATCCAGAGTTGTCTTATAAATATATAAAGGACCACAGACTGTTCCGAGCAGTTGTACAAATCCCAAAACAATGAAGAGACAAAGTAAAATAGTTGATATGTTTTTCTATTTAAAAAAAAAAAAAAAAAAAAGTACTACTGTTTTGATATCAAATTCTGTGATTATCCAGAAGGATTATATCCATCTACCAGTTCTTTTCACACTGGGTGGACCACAAAAACAGACATGGATATTACAAAGATAAAATGAGATCAGTGACTAGCAGCTCAGAATTTACTGTTTAAAGTTCAAGATTTCATCATGATTTCTTACTGTGACTGCTAGAAGTCATTTCAATTTACCTCCTGACTATGGAATACCACTCGGTGTATTGTGCTCCCTTGAAAGCAATATGATGGAAGAGGGAGATAACACGTAGGAGATGTACTCGAGGAATTCATTTCCAGGAATGTAAATAGAATCAAAAAGTGATTCATGTTAACTTCAGATTCCTGAGAATCTGTGCTAAAGCATTGAGCCTATATATGTATCTCCACATAGTCAGTGGAGAGAGGTAGCAGTAAAGAGGCACAGTTAGAAACATGACTCATGATAAGATGCTGTATGTATATTATCAGGTGAAACTCTGCGTGAATGATATTCCCAGTGGAAGATGATCCATGCAGAATGATGCTTGTTCTTCAGAAAGGGCAGGGATAAAGCGACTTGATTTGACTAGAGAACAAAGATTATGATTTTCTTCACTAATGTGGATTGTCTACTGATCTTGTCTACTGCCTCCAGTGGACTAGAACTTAACATGAATCATACCAGAGGGAATCTGAACTGTTAAATTGGTTTTAAATAGGATTCTAGAAATTGGGAAGACTTTTTTGCTATGGCTTCTGGGGTGGCTGTCTGCCATATGCCCACCAGGTTGCTCTCTCATTGCCCCTCCCCAGGAAGAAAGAGAGAGAAAATGTGATATGTGATGTGAGTTTATTTTTGTCATGTGCTTTTACGGAAAAAGTAGGTATAAATCACTTCAAAGAACTGGAAAACAAGAGTACTAGCTCCACAGAGTAGGGCAGTCAGACTAGTTCAAGAGAGAGCCCTGCCTTTTGTGTGTTAATTTCTTCTATTTCCAGTCTTCTTCTAGACTAGGTTGGATAAGATCTTTAAGGCCATGAAGTATGACTTCATAAAAACACACACATATATATATCAGTCATATATTAGGTGCTAACAAACTAATTCTTCAGCTAAGGAAGAAAAATTCTGGTCTTGGTCAAACAGAAAAAAAATTATTTCTATCTAAAACTAAATATTTTTCAATATGCATATAGATAAATATGTTCTTTTCTGGAAATTGTAATGAGTGTAATGGGACCCAAGCAGGTAAAACAAGTTTTACCTGGGATGTGTATGATATCACAATACAGGACCTATATAAATACTGTATTATTTTAAAGTAAAATAAATAATAATGACAATAGTAATAATAATAATAACATCTGCATAGAACATCTACCAAGAATAACTAGTAAAAGTTATTACAGAAGACCACCTTCTTCAGTGTCTAGGTCAATCAACCTCAGGAAATTTCCCAGTAAGAATCACTTCATTCAGCATTAATCAGTAAAAGTACTTACCTGCAAACCTCTCACGAAACCTCACTGTATAAAACATTCATTATAATAAACAACAAGAATCTTGAAGAAACTACAGCTGATCAGCTGATAGTGTTTGCTTTTGCTTCTGTAATTCAGTGTGTTGTCACCTGTGAATCAATACCTGAGATGAGCTGAACTTCCGTGACTTTTGTGTAGTAACTGGCTGAGTGCTAACATCACATATAGAAAGGCTACACTAGAATAATAATTTTTATTTCTTGAAGCTAAAAAGAAAACAATAATCGAAGCTTTGCTGCATACCTTGTGCATTTTATTTATTATTAAAAGAAAAAAAAAAGGAAAACAAGGAAATACGTGGTGTTTAGACCATGTCCAGCAGCTAAGCCCCCACCCTGTGTCACTTCCTCCCTTCTTCTCTCTCTCTTCCTCTTTCCCTCACCAAAAGGATGGGGGAGAAAATTAGAAGAGCAAAAGTTGAAAATTCATGGATCAAGATAAAAAATATTTAATTGGTGAAGCAAAAGCTGTGTATGCAAGCAAAGCAAAATAAGGAATTTGTTCACTACTTCCCATTGGCAACCAAATGTTTTAACACTTCCTGGTAAGTAGGGCTCTGCCACACAATAACAGTTACTTGAGAATATAGATGCCATAACCATGGACATACTCCCTTTCTTCTCCTTTCCCTGAGTTGTTATTGGTAAGCATGACATTGCATGGAATGGGATATCTACTCCCAGCGTGGATTGGAGTAGAGTGCGAAAAAGAGAAAGCCTCGATGCTGTGCAAACACTGCTCAAGCAATAGACAAAACACTGGTGTGTTATCAACACTGTTTTAGTCACAAATCCAAAACACAGCATCACATGAACTACTCAAACGAAAATAAACTCCATCACAGCCAGACCCAGTATGAACCATTAGTGTGTCAAATAACAAGCAACTTGTTACAAGTGAAAATAGGTTGGGCAAAATTTTAGAATGATTGGGAATTTTCTCCTGAGATTTTGGGACACCCATAATAAAGAGTGTGGAAAGAAGATTGCTCCTAAAACAAGGACCCTCAAGCTTCAGCTCAGCAGAGATAGTGAAATAACTGTCATATCCCCTTTGAGATTTTCACAGAATCACAGAATCGTCTAGGTTGGAAGAGACCTCCAAGATCATCTAGTCCAACCGCTGTCCTAACACTAACAAGACCTCCACTAAACCATATCACTAAGGACTACATCTAAACGTCTTTTAAAGACCTCCAGGGATGGCGACTCAACCACTTCCCTGGGCAGTCCATTCCAATGCCTAACAACCCTTTCAGTAAAGAAGTTCTTCCTAATATCCAACCTAAACCTCCCCTGGCGCAACTTGAGCCCATTCCCCCTCGTCCTGCCACCAGGCACGTGGGAGAATAGACCAACCCCCACCTCTCTACAGCCTCCTTTAAGGTACCTATAGAGAGCGATGAGGTCTCCCCTGAGCCTCCTCTTCTCCAGGCTGAACAAGCCCAGCTCCCTCAGCTGCTCCTCGTAAGACTTGTTCTCCAGGCCCCTCACCAGCTTCGTTGCCCTTCTCTGGACTCTCTCGAGCACCTCCATGTCCTTCTTGTAGCGAGGGGCCCAAAACTGAACATCATTTCATCAGAATGGATACAGTGTCTGTGTCACTGACAGTAACCATTGTGCCACTAGAGCTACATAATACTGTGACTATCTTTTTGCACACCCTTCTTCAGAAAAGATGCCAAAAAGTGTGCTTTTAATTATCTGTATTTGATATACTCTGAAAACTCTGAATTTTATTTTATTTTTATTTTTCCCTCTTCTGGAAGTTGTTTGAAGATTGCCTATCCACTAACTGCAAAACTAATGTATACAATGAAAATATATTTTCAAAGAAATCTGCATAGAACTGGATAACAGACCTAAACCAGATTTTTATTTATTATTATTAAGATTAATTGTATATTACAGAAGTAAAACAATGTCTTCCCTTTCTGGCTGCCATGAACTGGAAAGCTTGAGGGGAGTTGTAATTTACTGCATACTTCAAAAAGTGCCTCTGCCAAAATCTTTGCAGAGAAAGTGCAGTGGGAACTTATGTTTTTACAGATCATTTATCACCATAGGTAGTACCAGCAGAGGAGTCAGTACATTAGAGTTATATCTCAAATTGTAGAGTCAGGTTCTTAGCTCTGTGCTTGGTGATGTTACAGACAACAGCAAGTTATATTTGGCCTTCTAAATCTAAGTCCAATACATAAAGCCCATGTTCAGTTACATGTTACAGATTTTCTGTAAATCTATACTATATTTTATTTTCTGTAAATCTATACTATAATATACAGCATTGCAGAACAGGACCATAAATTACCATACTGTTCTCTCAATTTAGAGCTTTAAGATTTAAAGGAAAAAAAAATACATTTTAGGTGCACTTCCTAAATCCTTTTCTAAAGAAGGAAAATCCTTCATGGAACAGACCTGAAGGATCTCACAACAGCATCTCTTTTTAAAGTTTTGTTCATTAGTGCTTATAAATCATCAGTGACATCAAGGGATCTAACTATAATCTTATAACAGGGCTTTGATAGTTTAACCTGAGTTTTTGACCTATATCTGTTTCAGAGCCCACTCAAGAAATGTCCAATCAAATAAAGCTGTTTTAATATGTGTTGTGTTTATTAGTCCAAGAAAATTAATCACTTGGAGCTGATATATCTGAAAGGTAATGAAATTATATTTTTCAGTTTCTAATCTCTAGGCTAGTTCTAATCTCTCTAGGCTTATGATTTCATTGTCCTGTAGAAGAGTCAGAATCAGCAAAGACAGACTTCCATGATTTAACAAGTGAGTTCTTGAGTCAACTTTCTGATTGCAGGCATAGACAAAGAAGCAATGAGAGAAAGCCAATCTCCTAACAATCCCTTTATAGCAGCAAAGCATTGTGCAAATATTTAGGGGGAAAATGACAGAATCATATTAAGGATAATAAATATGCTTTCATTCCACTTCACTGTTGATAAATTATTAACAGCTTAACTTTTCCAGATGATATGCCTATGCAGGGAAGCTTCACTAGTTTTCAGGACTCTGTGGACTCAGTTCCTGGCAGAGACCTTCAGTTGTCATCTCCTGGTATCTGAGAACCATAACTCAAACAGACAAATGCAACAGCAGAGGACTAAGGGATACTTAAAAATATGTCATTAATTAATGAGTCCATGTGTGGCACAGTAAATGACTGGAGGAAGAATTTATCTTTTTTTTTTTTTTTTTTTTTGATGGCATCTTTTGCTCAATGGACTTTCAAGAGGATTAAATATTCAGGCCAACTAACTCCTGTGTGTGTACCCTGAAAACTATTATCTGTGACAAGTCCAGAACTTATAAGGTCAGAGGAAAGGCTTTAGGCTTGCGCATGTAGATTATCTTCTGCTAATCTCCACAATTTGTAATTGTCTATTTGAAGCACCTAATATTTTTATTAAACAGCAAAATGCTAATGATAGTAGAAGTCATTCACAAAACACTAAAAATTCTGGAAGTTAAATTTTAAATATTTCTACCTTGTTTTTCTTTGGATTTAAAGATCTTCATTTATAATATATATATGGATCTTCCATATATTCTTTGGATCTTCATTTATATTATCAGAAATCCCTACTGATCGCATATGCAATGATAAGAGAGGAGTGACAAATAATTTTAACGTTTCTAAAAGTTTTTTGCAACAGAGATCAGACAGCAGCTTTCTCTCTAGTGTGCAACACTATGAATTTCAATAACTGACACTCACAAGTTATCAAAAAATGTTATGAAATCATTCACAAAATGATAGTGGAATGGACTTTACACTATTCAGCATAAAATAAATTTGAAAGATCTTTTGGCGCATAATCAGTTAAGACATTATTTCTTTCTCTCTTTTTTTTTTCTTTTCATAATTCCATGTCTTGTGTAATTTCATAGAACATACAGTACATTACATTCATTTATGAAAAACGTCATCTTGTCATAATCTCATAATCTTCATGTGTAACATATCTTTTTTTTTTTTCTTTTTTTTTTTTTAAATACATATTTACGGCCTTTGGAAGATTTGGCAAAGAATTTTCAATGACATGATTTCACCCCCAAGGTCATACTGTTAGGTCAGATTAAATGAAGACAGACATCAGGGTGCCCACAACATGCTAAATACTCTATGATCTAGTCACCTAACTGAACGTTTCTAAGAGCCCACCTTTTAAATAAGGCAGTAGGCTAGATAGAGTCAGAAAGAATATTACTAGATAATATCTTCTGAGAGAAAGGCTAACAGGTTAAATAATTTCAATTTATTATTTGCAACCATTCAAGAATAAAGTGGACCCAAAAGTTCAGTAATACCTTAACTGTGAAAAAAATTCTCATGCTTAGTGATAGATGAGTGAGATCAACATTGATTTCTAGTCTTCATAGAGAATATCCTTCAAGATAAGCATTTGACAATGTAACTGTTGCAGGCGGACTGTATCAATGTTTAGGCAGCTAGAGTTACAAAAACATGAAATTAAGACATACTTTTTTTTGAGAGATGACAATGCAAATAATTGCAGTGCAACTGTAACCAACAACAACAACAAAAAAAAGTGATGTATACAACAGACTTTTTTTTTCTTTTTGTATGTGAAACATCTGTATGCAATGCTTTATTACTTCTGTCTTGCCCAATCACTTCTGCACCATATTGATTTGTGGAATTTTGAATATGGAGATGTTAAAAAAAGAGAGAGAGAAATGTGGTCTCTGTTCAACAGTTCTATAAAGCAAACTATTCTTTTCAGTTTTAAATTCCAGCTAAATGTATAGAAATCATTAAACATTAAGTATATTAAGCAGAAATACAGAACAAAATTACTAACATGGTGATAAATATGACTGTAGTAGCTTCACTGATTAGAACTCAAGAACTGAATCATAGAATCATAGAATTATTTAGGTTGGAAAAGACCCTTAAGATCATCAAGTCCAGCCATTCACCTAACTACCAAGTCCACCACTAAACCATGCTCATAAATGCCACATCCACACATCTCTTAAATACCTCCAAGAATGGCAACTCCATCACTTTCATGGGCAGCCTGTTCCAAAGCCTAGCCATTTTTTCCATGAAGAAATTCTTCCTGACATCTAATCTAAACCTCCCCTGTTGCAATTTGAGGTCATTTCCTTTCATCCTATCACTTGTCACCTGAGAAAAAGGACAGATACCCACCTTGCTACAACCTCCTTTCAGGTAGTTGTAGAGCATGATGAGGCTCAGCCTCCTCTTATCCAGACTAAACAGACCCAATTCCCTCAGCTGCTCTTTATAAGTTTTGTTTTCTAGTACCTTCACCAGTTTTATTGCTCTTCATTGAACATGTCCCAAAATACAACACAGAGTCTCTAGCAGAGGCCTAAACATTTGTTGGGTTAAAATATAATAATTGAAAATGTAAACACAGATGTAAGGCTGGCCTGCTTTTCTGTACATCCTTTGCATGTACAACTCCTGGATCATAACACTTGCTAAAAAACAGTCCATACATCAAAATATAGTCCATCCTTATCCATCCACACTGGACCTTACTACATATCACCATAAAATAAAATTCAAAAGAGATTTTTGTTCACGATCAATCAAAACCAGTATAGACAATAATATTATATATATATATACATATATATACATATATATACATTGCTTAAGAAATGTCTTGTGAGTGTAGAATGTAGGACATAACTGATTATTCTCTCCTTTTTCTGCTATACATTATATTTTAAACTTTTTTTTTTTTTAACTACATCTTTAATGCTCAATATGAGTTACTAGGAAACTTTTCAAAGTCCGTAGTATGTAATATAGATATTCTGTAGAGTTTTTGAAAATATGTATGTACTGTACAGTTTTCAGACATTGCAAGGGACTGAATCATTCATTCTCCCTTCTATGTTTTTAAATCTTTTTATTATTTTTATCATGATAGTCAAGGCTGAACATGAAAGTTAAAAATCTATTTTACAGTTTTTCTTGTACTTTATTCTATATAAATAGTTCGTCTCTTTCATCTCCACATCCTTCCTTTGATGTAATTGCTTATCCAGTCATGAACCCCAAATCAAATTTTTTAAATAGCCAAAGATGCAAATGAGACTGTACTCTGATTAATTAAGTGTAAAATACTAGTACCATGCGTCTCATTCTGAAATAAAGCATATCAAGAATATAAAAGCATCTGAATGCTGTTAGCCTCAATTAAAATAAAATAAAATAAAATAAAATAATTATATATATATATATATGTATATATATATATGTATATATATATATATATATATATATATATACACCAAGCTGAGTGGTGCAGTTGATACCAAAGAAGGAAAAGATGCCACTCAAAGGGAGCTGGACAGGCTGGAGAAGTGGGCCCATGTGATCCGCATGAGGTTCAACAAGTCTAAAGGCAAGGTGCTGCACCTGGGTTGGGGCAATCCCAGACAGGAGGACAGACTAGGGGAAGAACCCCCACGAAGAAGGACTTGGAGGTTCTGGTAGATGAAAGGCTCGACATGAGCCAGTAGTGCGCTCTTGCAGCCCAGAAGGCCAAATGCATTCTGGGCTGCATCAAAAGAGGTGTGGCCAGCAGGTTGAGAGAGGTGGTTTTCCCCCTCTACTCTGCCCTCGTGAGGCCCCACCTGGAGTACTGAGTCCAGGTTTGGGGAACCCAGCACAAGAAAGAAGTGGGCCTGTTAGAGTGAGTCCAGAGGAGGGCTACAAAGATGATCAGAGGTCTGGAGCACCTTTACTATGACGAAAGGCTGAGAGAGTTGGGGATGTTCAGCCTGAAGAAGAGAAGGCTCCAGGGAGACCTCACTGCAGTCTTTCAATACTTAAAGGGGTCTTACAAAAAAGAGGGAGAGAGACTCTTTACTCGGGTAGATAACGATAGGACAAGGAGGAACAGTCTTAAACTAAAAGGATAGGTTTAAACTAGAGTTTAGGGGGAAATTCTTCACTCTAAGAGTACTGAGGCACTGGAACAAGTTGCCAAGAAAGGTTGTAGATGCACCATGACTGCAGGTGTTCAAGTCCAGGCTGGATGGGGCCTTGGCCAACCTGATCTAGTTGTTGGTGTCCTTGCCTATGGCAGGGAGGTTGGCGTTGATCTTTAAGGTCCCTTCCAACCCGAGCCAATCTATGATTCTATGATTTATTTAAATTTCTAAGGCCTCTTAGTTTGATGACAGTCCTAGGTGCTCTATTCTTTACAGGATTTCTCTGATCAAATTATTGAGTAATTTAAGATTACTCTAAGGTATGTTTCACATATTGACAAGTAAACTTTAAGAGTTTTATTTGCCAACTAGTTCTTTTGCTATCAATAGCATAACTCTAACAAGGTTTAATGAATATAAGCTGTGGGCTAGAGGGACTATCAGTGGACTTGCAGTAGTTGTGAAGGTGGGTTAAACAGAGCAAAAATACATACCCAAACAAAATCAAATATCCTACCACAACAAAAGGAAGTAAACTAGGAAACAAGGTGCAACACTTCAGTTGACCAGTTGCAATTTTATTATAAATTTTACTGATACTGTTAGATTAAGTACATAAGTATGTTGTTTTTTTGTATTTTTTTTTTAAAGTTCATGCACCCTGAACAATAAACTTATAAAGACCCTGTGAATTTATTTGATTATACTGTAAAGAGTGAATACACATACTTCAAAATCATAACTAATGGAATAACAGAATCACCTCATCTACAGGATGTACTTCATTTGTACACAGGCTGCATGCCTTTTCCAGTGTGTTGAATTATTTTAATTGCTTTTGGCAAATTAAGACACATTCTTTCAGTTAGCTACTGCAAGTTGGCCAAAAATAACAGTAGATAAAACAATGAAAACTGAGAAATTAGGCATATGAGAAAGGCTCTTCATATATTCCCCTGTAACCACTTTGTGTCAGAGCAACCTTTCTTGTCAATGTGAGCTTTATTAATCAACTCAGACACTGAGAAACATACTTAATAAATGAAGATTGTGGAAGCTACCTGTTCTTCCAGAGCCCTGCAGGCTTTTTAGAAAGCAAAAGGAAGAATCAAATCTATGCTTTTCATTTTAAATGAGAGGAGACATACTGTATTTCAACACTTAGGTGTGGTTAGGAGTCATCTTATTAAAATCTCAACAATCTCTTTACTTACTGCTTCTTCCTTGCTCTACCTAAACTTGATTTGGAAATGCTAACTGAAATGAAGAGGCATTCTGAAGTTCTTGCATGTCAAAACAACTTCTGTTCTTGTTATCAGCTGACAAGAGGAATTTCACAGGCATTGATCAACATGGTTCTTTCAGACAAGATAGTGTAAGGTCATGGAAAGAGAAGAAAGGACACCATTCCTGTGCAAGCTACTTACATTGCTAATCATAGTGTAGAAGGGAAAGCAAATAGAATAGGGCTATCTGTTTGACCTTTCACTGGTGAGACCTCTCACTCTGGTGAGACGTTTAAATATAATGTGTGTGTGTATATATATATTCATATATGTTTTCTTTTGAACATCAGAATTTGCCAGCCAGCTCATTCAAATTGAGATGTTAGCTGCTGTTCACCAAGAATGGTAAGCAGAATGAGGAAGAACATTTATAATATTAAGAGAGTTAAGAAGCTCAAGTTAATTCATTTGTTGAAGAGAATGTTAAATGAATCAAATGTTCTTTAATTGTATGCATAGAAAAATGTATGAATTTAGTTTATTAGACAAAATAACTTCTATGGTTAATATGTGATGGCTGATGTTGGAGCAATAATCTCACTTTTGTATCTCACTTTTGTTAAAGAGAAACTTAACCACAGTAACAGCATGCCAAGGGTGGTGAATTTCCCTTCATGACACATTCTGCTGCTGGTGGGGTGATTGCAGGTGCCCCAGGTAACTGCTGGAATGAACAAACAGTTCTCTGAATGTTATTTGTTTAGAAACAGCTAATGGCTCGCTAATCTTAGGATATATCAAGCTTTTTTTTTTTCTTTAAATAATAAAATTGACTACAACTTTCCTAAAGAAACCTGAGATATTGCCTTTGTATGGGCAGCTTCTAATCACTGGGGTTTAATGCCTAATATGATAGTTATCTATCTAAAACTTGCTCTTATCCTAGCATCACCTGTTCTCTTTCTATTAGAGGAGGATACAGTGCCTGACGGATTAAAGAGAAGCCTTCCTGTGCCTTTGTGCTCTGAGAAACTCTGAGTGCCAGCTTTGTATAACTTGGGTGAAGAGAATGAACACCCACTAATACAGACCTTGTTTAGATGACGGCTGCTCAGACCTGTCATCTGACTTAGGTGCTGCTAAGGTCTGTTGGTATTTAATGGTTATTCTTCCTTTTGTCACAGTCTCTGATGGAAAGAATAGGAAGTTGATAATTTGTCATAATCTTCCTGAAAGATATTTGCAAGACCCTGTATATGAAAAGAATAGAAGATAATTTCATTGTTTTTGAAACTCTTTTACTGGTACAGCAAAAGAGAAAAAAGGTAGTAGTGAACACACCTGCCCCACTGTGGTAGTATCACTATTCTTTGCATGCACACACTGCTTCCATGAACTCAGACTGGCAATTCTGCTTTTCAGATGTAAATGTTACTGTCACCTTGCTGTGACAGTCACAGGGGCCAGGCAACTTGAGTCGAGCCTGGTCAGAGCCTGAACAGGAGACTGAGTTAGCAAGAGGTAAAATGCTAAATCCTATAGCCTTCCTATCTGCAGCAAAAGCAGAAGGCTGTGTATAATGATTTTGAAGGTCAAATTACAAGCAGGCCTGCTTGTTTACAGACCAGACAGAAAAGCCTTGTTTAAATCATCTGGGGACAGTGGGGTAAGCGACATGACACTCATGGAGCTGGTTAGCCACAACAAAGCCTCTTAATGTTAACATTAAATCACTTGCTCTGTGTTTCACTGGGAGACTGAGAGTTGCCCTGCTGCTTAGTGGCTTTGAATGCTAATGGATTCTCAGGGAGTGTTTCCAAGTGCAGACCTGTTTCCAGTCTGTTGGAAAGTTACTCTAAAATGTGTTCCCTGCATGGCTAGAGGAGGATCATAGAATCATAGAATGGCTCAGGTTGGAAGGGACCTTAAAGATCATCTACTTCCAACCCCCACAATGGCTTGAATGGATGAGTACAATGCGCTATATGTGTAGTATTTCTCACTTAACAAGTGGATGTGATGAGTCACATAGGCCAGTTATAAATCACATTTATCAGGCACCTCTGCCTTACCTGCCTTTGCCCTGTAATTCCTTTGCATTAAATCTGTTCTCACAGCCTAAATCTCAAAGCTGCAAAGACAGAAGTTATAAGGGACTCTCATCTTTCCAGTGGCACAGGAGTATGCAGAAAGTTCTTCCACGTTCAACTGATTCCTTATAAATCATGGAAAACTATCTCAGTCCTACCTGGTGGTATTTCAAATATATCCAATTAAAAAATTCTGCTATGAATTCGATAAAGGACTCTCAGGATAACATTTTTAAAGGTTCCTAAGTCACACAAGTCCATTTCAAGATTTTTGTGAACTATAACCATTGATGCCTAAGTATAATGCTATGCCTAATGCTTCTCATTTAACTAAACATTAATGACATTAGAAAATAGGTTTCTAGTGTTGCATTGATGCAGTACAAGATCTGAAATGTAAAGTGCAGAACCATACACAAAAAGTGGTAGGATTTTCTAATACAGTGTGGAAATGTAGGAACAAAGATAATTCTCTGTTCAACACTGTCAACTGCCTCTCCAGAATATCTCTGCACCAAAACTGTCCAAGGTATCTCTGCTGTGCTGATTTAGGCTATATAGACATGTTTAAGTTACATAAGCACTCTTATAAATATCAAACGTTAACTCCAATGTACAAAGGGGTTGCAAAGAAACTGAATTATTTCCTGAAAATGTTGTGGGGTGTAATGAATTACGTTGTAGACAAGGGATGAAGGCTTGAATGACTTGAATCAATAATTTATAGCATGGAAATCATTCATCTATTCCTATCTTATATTAACAAACCCTGAGGGCTACTTTTTCTTAGCACCTTTACTCAAAATCACTACATTGCCAGTTTTTACTGCCAGCTTACTTTTTAGGCTAAGTAACAGTCTCAGAGCTGTAGTGGTTTCACGTGGCAAGGTTTTGGTAGTGGGGGGCTGCAGGGATGGCTACTGTAAGAAGAGTCCAGAAGCTGCTCCATGTTAGATAAGGGGCCTGCCGCTGGCCAGAGCCGAGCCAATAAGAGATGTTGTTTGTGCCTCTGTGAGAGCAGATTTAAGAAATGGGAAAAAAGAAACATCCTTGTGGCACAACAGCAGCTGAGAGAGAGAGGAGTGAGAATCAGCCCTGCAGACACCAAAGTCAATGGAGAAGGAGGGGGAGGAGGTGCTCCAGGCACCGGAGCAGAAGTTCCCCTGTGCCATGTGGTGAGGACCATGGTGAAGCAGGCTGTCCCCCTGCAGCCCATGGTGTACAACAGCAGAGCAGATTTCCATACTGTGGCCTGTGGAGAAGACCATGGTGGAGCAGGTAGATCTGACCTGAAAGAGGCTGCAGCCTGTGAAGAACCCCTGCCAGAGCAGATTCCATGCCAGACCTTTAGCCTTTGGAGAGGGGATCACACAGGAGCAGACCTGGCAGGAGCTGCTGCCCATGGGAGACCCATGTTGGAGCAGTGTGCTCCTGACAGATGGACCCCGTGGTACAGACCTATTTTGGAACAGTTTTTGAAGAGCTGCTGCCTGTGGGAAGCCCACACAGGATCAGTTCAGGAAGGACTTAATCCTGTGGGAGGGACCCCACGTTGAAGCAGGGGAAGAGAGTAACCAAGAAGGAGCAGCGGAGATGAAACATCAGGGACTGACCACAAATCCCATTCCCGTTTCCCTGTGCCACTCAGGGGGAGGAGATGAAAGAGGATGGATGGGAGGAAGGTGTTTTTTATTTCTTTCCTTTGTTTCTCACTTCTCTAGCTTTCGAGTAAAAGGCAACAAATTTTACTAATCTCCCTATAGTGAGTCTGTTTTGCCCGTCACGATAGTTGATGAGCAATCTCCCTGTCCTTATCTCAACCCTTGAGCCCTTTTCATCATATTTTCTTCCCCGTTTCTTTTGAGGAGGGGGAGTGAGAGAGCAGTTGTGGTGGAGCTCAGCTGCCCACCTGAGTAAAACCATCACAAGAGCTCAGTTAGTCTCAGCTGACAATACTGAGAAGAGGACATGGGTCATGCTTTTCTCCATATAAATTGAAAAAGTATCTTTGTGTGTGTGTCATCTTTTTTCTTCAACTAAAAATTCCTTTTTGCTATTGTAGAAACAATTTTTCTTCTGTAATGGACAAAATTAGTGAGAGAATAATTAGATTTTTAGATGATTAGGATGATTTTTACTTTACAATAATTTTCTTCTGTAAAGAGTGAAATAAGGTAAGAAACAAGGATTTTTTGTTCTGGATCACTTTATTAAGTCTTTTAAAGACTAATAAAGTGTTTTTTTTGAAGGCTACAGGACCTTGATTGCATATTTTGTTAATATTAGTGATAAAACATTCACAACACAAAGTTTTTAATTAACAAAGAGAAAATAGATACAATATGAAAGAAGGACTTCTCAGGGAGAAGTGACCTGCACAAGTCACACAATTCAGTTTGCTGTTGCAATAAACCATAAACAAAGTAATAGAGCAAAACCACTAAGAGAAGTCCTCTGCTTGTGTTTTCAACCGATGTATCAGGTTAGACTTCCTCTCAGTATCAAAGCTCCTTATAATGAATAAGACATTGTTTCTCAACTGAAATTTTATCTTGTTTCTTTTAAGTCATCAGAAAAATTCTCATTCACTTAGGCAGTGCAAATATCAGGCTTTATTTTCCTAACTGAATTAATTGTAAGTGCCAGAGTAGCACAATCAGCCCCACATATGTAAAGTGAGTGCATATGGACTTTGCACAGATAAATTGGAAAAAATATTAACAAGAAAAATGTACTTGCTGTACTTACATCACCCCTGCATTATGCTAATACTTAATATTACAGCAGCAGCAGAAAGCTTAACTATTTTACTTACATCACCTCTGCATTATGCTAACACTTCATGCTACAGCAACATCAATCTGATGATGCATTAACGTACTCTATCACTGAAGTGATGTACAGTAGCAATGATGATATGCTAGTTTAAATCATTGTCAAAGCAATATTGCTGTAATGTTACTATGTTGATGATTTGATATAATATATTGCCAGAGGAACACCATGATGATTAGATATGAATGTAATGTATCATTATTTTCATGTCACCATGAGGATATTGTAGAATAATCTATAGAAGAGAAAGGAAGAAAATCTGGCAGGGAAAAAAAAATCTCTTAAAGAAATGGAAGTTCTCTAAGTATTCACTAAAACTACATCTGCTTATTTAGCTACAGAGGGTTTAAGGAAAACAAGAACACAATTTTACTGTAATCAAGGATGGAGAGATCTAAATTTAGACTTCCTGAATTCTTTTTGCAAATAAAGCAATAAAAAATTAGACAAGTCGTATGCAGAAGTAAAAGACCCTGAGATAGTTACGAGTGCCTTTGTTGGTTTACATTATTTTGTTTGTTTGTTTGTTTGACAAAGCAGCCTGACAGAGGAACTGAAAGCATGTGAGTCATATTAATAGAAACTGAAGTATATAAAGAATGACCCCCAAAGACAGGCAACTACATTGTCTCTTTGGCAAATACAGAGCACATCTCTTTTAGATGTCTTTGGTATGCATATGGGTAACTGAGGAGTGGCAAGAGTCATTTCTCCTCACCCCAACATCCAATAAACCTTAATCCATGATTTCTTACTCTTTTTTTTTTTTTTCTCTCAGTTCAATAACACAAACCAGAAATATTATACTACTATTCAGAGGTGTATGTAAGAATGTGGGAGGAGGATTAGCTCATGTCTCTGGATAGCTTTGGAGTGAGGCATCTGGAAATACTTTGAGTTCCTCTAAAGAATTCTGACACAAGAAAACCAAAAAGCTTCAAGGTTCCCATTTCCTGACAGCAATCCAAGGGCTTCATATTCTATGACAAAGAAAGTATAAAGACCTTGAATGCCCCTTCTTGAGATCCATAGAAGTTTCCAATTTAGGAAAGTAAAGCTCCCTGGAGCATCAAACTTTGCAAGGTCTGAAATTCCTGACTTCACACATCTGAATTTTTATAAGTGATTATCTGCCATGAATTATTTTTGTAATACCTAATGCTTTTACCTGATAAAGAAGATAAGAAATAATAAAATCCTGGTTTTAGATGTTCTTCCCCAGAACATGTTCTCTGTGTATGTTCAATGTGTAAAAATCTTTAGAAGGCATAACATACTGCTGAAATAGTTATCTTAGGGTGTCCCTCAAAAATCAGTATGTTTACTTCTATTCTGTTATAAAGGACTGTGTAAAAATGAGAACATGAAAGGAAGAAAATGAGCTATGATTGCATTTGCTGGGTACAGCTATCAGTGACAAATCATAACCTCAAGAGCTGCTCAAACTCTGGGAGGCCACAAAAGTGGGACTTGATGACAAACTGAAGTATTTAAAGAAAGGGACTTGCATCCTCCATTTTTATTTTTTGTGTGATCTGTTTAAAAACTAAACCAGGGAATGACTCACTCTGCAGAACAAAACATTAGAAGGAGAAAAGAGGTGGTTTGGTTTTGTTTTGTTTCCAGGACTTTTCCTGGGTTAGTGGATTTTTCCTCCCTGCAACAGTTTTTAATATAGTGCCATAACTTAACTAAATACTCTCTTTTATAGAAATATGCAAGTATACAGAATTTCATTTCTAAATATCATGATAGTTTTTTTCTAAATTTTCCATTCTACTGCTACAATCACTGCTGTAGACAACTGTGAACTCAGTTAAAGGTATTTTAGACTTTCTTCTTCCCTTGGTAGCCCAAATGGAAATTAAGAGACAAGAGTATTGTTTGTGACACTTTTTAACATTTTCTTAAATACTTGATTTTCAATCAACCTAAGAAGTATCTTTCTCTTCCACAGGGAAGTTCAGGTTGTTGGCTTTTAGAGTAATTGTGGAACTTCTGGGAAGTGACAATGGAGATTCGGCATGTGGGAATATTTCTATTTAGCAAGTTATCATCAATCACCTTGTGCTGTGCTGCTAGAAGTGACATATTCTGTATGAGAAGGGAAATTAATGTCTTCATCATTTTGGTATTAAACATCTCTAGGCACTTTCACAAAATTAGCAATATTATTACCTAGTTACTGGCCATATTGGGGGTAGATAATTATGCCTTTCCAATATAAAATTAATTCTTGTGTTTCATCTATATTCTTCTACTTTCTGATTTGCTTAGTGCTGCTGTAATCCACTGAGCAATTACTGTGTTCCCCTCTAGAAACAACCATATGACATCAGCAACAAATAGATACTTTGTGTAATTCCATGGTGGTTTTACTTAAAATCTTTCTACTTCTGTGATATACCTAGGATAGTATCAATTATAGAATTCATTCTAAATATCATTTTAAAAGCCTGAGAGTATTTAGCTTCAAATATTCTTGGCTCTTAAAATTCACCAGTGCAACTCCAGCAAATTTCCTACTTCATCAAACAGAACATTAAAATCAGTCAAAAATCTCCATTAGAAGAAATATAAATAATCGGAGTAAGCAATAAGAAAAAATGCCACATGCCAAGTCTTTCAAGAATGGTAATGAAAAGTTGTTTGACAAAACTATTATTGCAAATATCTGTATACATATCTGAATTATGAGTTCTGCTGTTTGAGAAAAGGAACAAGGAAGAATGAGCTGTCTTTTACTCTCACTCCTCCTGCCTAATATTCTGTTGCTGTCACTTACTCGATTGCTTGAGTTAGTAGTACACACATGTCAGTGGGGATTCTAACCCAGTCATGGGTTTAGTTGATCTCTCCACAATTCCTGCTGCTCGCACAGGATGCAGTGACTAGAATAAAACCTTACAAAAACAGTGCACTGCAGATTAGCTATAAATATAGTACTGTGGCTACCTGTGTATAACTTTCCTTAGAACAAAACTGAGTAGACTCTTTGTCAGCCTAGCAACAGTGTCTTAGGTTGCTAAATAGAAGATCCACATCTGTCATGTGGCAATAGTAAGGAACAAAGCTATTGATTTCTTCTAAAACTAAAAACAGAATTTCATTAATGGAAAATATTATCCTTTAAATTTTGCTCCCCATAAACTCTTTCTCTCACACACATTCACTGTGCAGTTTTTTCCTTGGAGAAATCAATACTTTGGCCTGGTTCCTGCAGCAATTCCAGTGAAATAATAGATGCATCTTCATACCAACTTCAAATCTGAGCCCAATCCCAAGCTCATGTGCATGGTGTGTAGAAGTTCAGTGTGCAACAGGAAGTCAAATGAGCCTATTGTGATAGTTATTTTTATCTACAAATCTTTCAAAAAGGTTAGATCTGAGGAAAAAGCATGCTCTGAGCTAAAAAAAAAAAAAAAAGTAATATGTCTCGCATTATATAAGAACTATGCAAGGTCTGTCTAGATCTATATTTGCTCTTTACCAGTAGGAAAGAATTATCTAGGAAAGTATTTAAGACCAGGAAAAGTATATCATGCTTCCCCAGTGTTTTGAGAGTCTATGGGTTAATTTTACACTTTAATGACTGAGATTCAAAAAACATTTGTTGAAATCTTTCTCGTGCCTTTCTAGCCCTGAAAAGAAAAGGGATAGTGATTACAGCGAATAACTACCGGAGGAAAATAAAGTAAAAAGAAGAGTGCATAATCCAAAGGAAGAAAGGCAAGGTTAAGGTAAATCTAGATATCACACTTTTTATTTAAAATAAGAATTAAAGGGTTATTTTGCATCCAGGTGCTTCAGAATCCTTAATAAATTCAGAGAAGAGTACTTGATATCTACAGTAACTTTTCCCCATGTACCTGCAGCAAACAGTGTCTGACAATTTCCCACTTCCCTAATCAAACAGCAACAAGGAACCATTTCCCTTGTTTCAGCAACAAGGAACTACAGTAACTGACTGAACTGTGACAGTGTACCATATGAAAATCGAGAAACAGTACTGATCTATTTCTTTCAGTTGTTATGAAATCAATTATAGGTGTTTTAGTCTTCAGCTGTTTTCTTCATGAGTGGAATACAATTGAAACATTGCAGTCTGAACAACTAGTCTTACCCAGAGCTGATGGGAATAGTGGTTGTTTTTTTTTGTTTGTTTGTTTTGTTTTTTCTTTAATAAAGGATTAATGCACAAATGATGCCTGGAATATTTCCAGACCCCGCCCCCCCCAAAAAAAAAAAATCTGGGAAAAGAAATGTAAACTTTATATGGCATCCATAATTTCAGTACAAAGAACTGCAATATTTTTTCAGAGAGTTATCTTAATTTCTGGATAAGATTAGAGAAAAATGGCAACAGTTTGATAGTTTGATTAGACATCTTCACAGGTTTAAATAAATTGACACAGCTCCAGTGATGGGCATCCTGGCCCTACCACATTCCTAAGAACTTACTTAAGTATTCAGAACTAGGTTTGTCCATAACACTTGACTACACCTCAGTAAATTATACGTGTCTGTGCAACTTCCCTGGCACAAAGGTCTTCTATTTTTGGTAGCATGAAATGTCCCACATCAACTTCATGCCCAGAAGCATGCAAATAACTGTATGGAGAACCAAGTACCAGTGCCTGGGAACATTTCTTCGCATTGTTTCTATTGCTGTTATATATGCTTATTGACATATATATATTTGCACTACCACTTATTGTTGTTCTGTCCTTTGGTCTCCTGAATCTTTATGAGTTTTTTTTTTTTTTTCATGATTTCATGATGTACACAAAGGTAAACAATTTCAAAATCATAAGTGGAATCTATGGATATTTCTGTTTCTATATTTGCTAGCTCCTAATTGACTTTAACATCACTGAAAATGCCTTCATAAAGAAATTAATCTATACAATTATTCAAATAATTATTTCTACACTAAAAATAATGAACAAACAAATAATGCATACACAGCAAATGACTATTTGCAGATGAACTCTGATAGATGAGTCCAATCAAGTCAGGTTTTGTGGTGTGTGTGCTTTGTGGAAAATACCCTGGAAATTATGAGGAAGTTGTGATGCTTCTAGTACCTAAATGAAGAGGAAACGACAGAGGATGAATATATATCCTTTCTGGTTAAAAAAAAAAAAAAAAAAAAAAAAAAAAAGCACAGTCAGAGCTGCTGAATGGCCTGATAATTGGGTGTAAATATTTAGAAAACTGCAAACAAATTATTTTAGATGTAAAAAGAACTCACACCAAAATCTTGATTTACTATATGCTGTCTTCCAAACGAAATTAACTCTGATTTTCAGTGAAGGAAACAATATTCTAAAATTTCATCTGGATGTGATTTGCCTTTTTTTCCTGAAGCTACTTCAGGAATCCACAGGAAACATGTTGTACAAAGCAATATTCTAATGTTTCTGAAAGGAAAGAGCTAAACCTAAATCAAGAAAACAAATAAAATTGTATCCACAACAAGGAGACATCTAATATGTTTGGTTTTATGTAGTGATTTTCTTGCCAAGTTTAGTTCCTCCAGGAAACAACAAAATAATTGTTGCACATCAGCTTTCTAGTGCTGCTCAAACAGGAGTATCCCTGCAGCACACTACCGTCCAAACTATTTTGCAAACATTTGACATATTTCTAATCCTTAAACAACTCAAATTTATCAAAGGAGAAGTATTTTTGGCTCTGAGTATAATTTAGGATTTATGCTTTTCAGTATAAGTGTGCAGTTCCAATTCTTTAAGAATAATTATTTTCTTATGTTCAAATCACTGTATGCTAATGTTTGTTTTAATTAAAGTAGTACCTTAGTTATTTTCTTAAATAGGTGTGACTGTTTGTTACTTTAAATTTGTCTTGCTGCACAGAGCACCAAGGGCATTTCAGGTTTATTGAATAAACTGGTAGGATAGCCAGGCATTACAGGTGTTTCAATACATCATTTTTATGCTTGTGAGAGAAGATGGTATACAGTCAAATAAATGATATTGACTGTCAGTAACGTGCCACAGACCTTATATTTGTCAATGAATAATAATGTTTTTGTAGGGTAGATAATGTTAGTGTTTTCTTAGTTATTGCAGTTATCACCTTAAAAAAATAAATAAATAAATAAATAAATAAGCCAAGTTCCACCCAGTCCAATTTTATTACTATCATCTCATGCCCTGTCACTGCTGTTCTGCCACAGCAAGTACATGGGAGTCCAACAAACCTTCAAAAGGCTGTTGTAGAGGGACATCTAGTGGCACAATGATTACGAACTCCATGGCAGCCTGATTTTTGTCAGTGCCCGACTCCTTGAGGAGAAAGAACACGAAGAAATGACTAGGTAGAGGGATGTGAATTTTACATGCTTAGAGAGACTGTAAAGAAGAAGGGTTGAGTTTTATTGTTAACTGCAGACCCCATACCACCAAACTACATGTGGCATGAAGGTGACAGTGAAAATACCTGTAAATTTTACACCTGTCTTTGCACTCTTTTTGCTCATGAACAACACATGGTACTGCAGAGGTCACAGTCCAGCAATGATACTATTTATTTGAGTAACAAGTTTTTGCTTAAAACAAAAACAAAAGAAACCCAATTTTTTTGTTACTTATTGCTTATCATTTTTCATTCTTATTATTATTATTACTATTTTTTGTCCTCATCCATAAAACCTCTTACCTCCAAAATACCCGAAAATCTTTCCCAAATGCATTTAAAAGTATGACTAATATCTGACATGTATTGTTTGTTCTTCTTTTGGAGAGAGAAAAACATTGACTGTAAAATGGCTTCCACCTGGGCAAATTTTGTTTGGGTCTTTGTTTGAATACATGATACTAAATAATTACACTACAAAGAGCATAAAGTGATGATATAGGTATCCTTATTTTGTGAAGGTGAAAACAGATGCAGATTAATTGCTTTGAATTAGACTTTTAAGAAAATTCTGTCTCTCTCAAAGTCTGTACTTGCTTTTATTGTATGTAATTTTGCTGAAAGAATAGAACTAGTCCACTTGTTTGTGGACCTCAGTGGTTGCACATTTTCTATATTTGATTGTAGATTACTGACAACCAAACTGGGCTGATGCAGGGAGTCCCAACAACCTGTTTTTAATTCAAGGTAGGAAATATCCTCAGGCATCTAATTATAATAACCCTTTTCAAGACAGAAATGGGGGCGGGGGGGGGGGGGGATTGTCTTATATAGGGTGTCTTATATAGAGTGTCTTTATGTAAGAATATTAAATCATTTACTTGACTGATTAAAGAAAAAAAATACACTATGAAATATTTATTATAAGAAAGAAGACAAACTAAAAGGAAAAGAGTCAGGATACATACACATAATTGTGTTATGACAGCTCCTTTATGTGTACCAAGTAATGAAGGCTATATTTTAAATTCTTCGCAATGTAGCTACTGCTAAGGATATGAATATGAAAGACTATTTATTTCACTAATTATCTTTTCATCTGTCACGTAAACTTTTCTAAAGTCAGAAAATTTTTGCAATGTTAGAATGTAAAATTATAGGAAACAAAAATAATGAAAATGTGAAGAAATAAATTCTACAACCAGTATTGAATTATTAGAAAATTATAGACATTACCTTACTAAATTTTAAAAAATAATTTAGGAGAAAGTCAGGAAAGAATTTTAAATATTTTGATTTGGAAATCTTTCATTTTAAAAAAAATAAAAATCAATAGAAAACAATTCATAAGTTATTGCTTATTATTTTCATTTTGGAAGTTCCTATTGCAAAAATACAATAACCATTGTCCTATAAAGATTCATTTTCACATTTCGTAATAACAGGTTTCCAATCAAATTACTTCTGTCAATTTTAAAAATGCTGATGTTATCTGGTAAGATCCATCAGAAATTATTTTCAAAATGTGAATCCGAAAAGCAGTCTATGATAATCTGCAATTCATAAAAATCCATAGCCATCTTAATCTTCCGATATTTAATTGTTACTCTAATTGAAGAAAAATATATATTGTTGCCATTGTAAGAATTTCACTAGCTCCTCCTTGACTCTGTTGGTTAAACAAAATAATCCTCTAATTGTAATAAAGTATTGTATGTCCCAGAGCTCCATTTTTGTGTAAAACAGCCATCTTCCTCCTTGACAATTCATGTTTCTGGCATCAGCAGACAAATGATTTATTCAGATGCAGAAGAAAAATCTGACAGCAGATTATGTGATCATATTTTCCCCAGTAATTCTACTTATCAAAACATTAGCCAGAACTCCAGCGAATCAACAAGGCAATATTCACCAGATGCAGTATCTTCAAGGAGCTAATGGATAATAAACTAGAAAATACTTCTGTAGAATTGGGGAGGGTTGCAAAGGATTGACATTTCACACATACGGTGAACACCCACAGTTCCATGAAGTATCTGAAACAATGTATAATTGGCCAAGAAGTGCAAATGAAAATGATCAAGAACTGTACCTCAGATATTTAAGTAAATTACCTTGCTAGATTCATTAAGTCCATCCATTTTGCACATAAGCAAATAAGCAGAGAGTTCAAATCAGCAGTGACTGAAAAAGACTCTTCTGACACTTGGAGCTGAGGATCACAGGCAGGAAACATATTAGGAGAAAGACAGGAAAATACAGAACACTGCAAACTTAATTTTTACTTAACGTTTTTACTTCTGCAATGATGCAAAAATTTGACAATCATTTGTAAAAATATATGAATGAGTGAGATTGTATGAAATACTCAGATAATGATCTGTTAAAAGTTAGCACCATTGCATGAAACATAAGTTGTATGAAAGAGTCTTCCTCTCTGTTTGAGAGAGGAAAGGTAAAGACGTATTCAAGCAGTGGTATTAAGCATAAATTTCCATAATAAGACTGTCAGGGCCCTGAGCACGACAGTAGATTCTGCAACCTTTTCCCTTCCCTTTCCAGGGTTGGGATATGGGTGGTGAGGCTGGCTCTGCTGCGGGTGTTGGTAACCTGGGATGAGGTTTTCAATTAGCCACCATGGAGCCTTTCCTGTGCCACATCACCTTCTCACTGGACCTTACTTTTCCCAGCTTGGCCTCCAAGATACCTTGCGTGGCCATCTTGGGGCCACCTTCACTGGACCTGCTCTGCTCTCCTTGCCCAGGAGCTGGAGGACCAGATGCTGAATCAGGACTCTGCAGCATCTGCATCCACTAGTGCATAGTTGTGGATGTCCCTGTAAGAGATAGAGGGAAGGAAGGTGACACAGGGATCATCCTTACAGCACTGCTCTCTGCCTGTCTTCTCTGAGACATATGGAGTAGATCTGAGTTGCTGGGGAAAAAAATCGTGGCAATATCAATCAGCAGCTGCTGGGAAGGGTGAGAAATCACTTGTTTCTCCTCTCTCCTTCAAAGCCCATGGGCAAATGGCTAAAAAGTCATGAGTGAAGAAACTGAGAAATTTTCATTGGAAATTTTCAATACTTCCAAAACACAATTTTTGAAGTCACAAGCTTCTTGCCCTAAAAGGGGAACAATGGTTTGAAATTATTTCCCTTCCCATTGAGCAAATTTCTGAAGAGCTTTACTCTTTATCTAATATTTCCTGAAATAACAACAACAAAACACCTGTTGCTTACCCAACAGGTAAGCAATTAAGAGATCCTTCCCAGTTTCTGTCAACTGAAACTGTCATTTATCTGGGAGCCTAAAATCAACTTTCAAAAGTATTCTCACTGCTTAATGAAACAGAGTCCATATAACTGCCAGATGAATAATGCTACAGAAAAGTGTATGATCATGATTTATTTCTGATACTGTTCTGAAACCCAAGCCCAGACATCTGAACAAGGTCACCAAAGCCCTTACTACGCTGCTTGATGAAATGCATCATGATTCTGTGCCTCAGTGTGAAGTATGAATAGTGGATATTTAATTCCTAAAATCATCACCTATGCAAAATAACTGAAGGATTTGAAATGCATAGGGAAAGGGTGTTTCAAACCACTCTGAATTGGCCTGGTTTCACTCTGACAGAAGTTAGTGAGAATTTTGCAGAGTTCAATAGGAGCACCAGTAAGCTGATATTGCTTCCTTTTAAAAATCTTATCCTTAATGCTTCTAAGCAGCTTTGAAAGCCTGAAGTGAAAAGCCCCTTTAGAAGTGCAAAATCAGTGTATTATCATTATATTGAGACTGGTTTAGTTTTCTTAAAAACTGTTTAAATGAAAACCTGTTTTCAATGGATTGAAAGAATTAGGGCTTCCTGAGAAGAACAGTGTAAGTAAAGTTTAATTTAAAAGTCATAGGTTGATATTTCTGGTTTTAGAGAAAATGGGTTTATACACATCATTCTTTATTTTGTATGCAGAAAAGAAACCTGTAATCTGATATAATCTTCTGAATATAAACTTTGTGGGTTTTTTTGTTAACTAAGTAATTCATTTATGTCAGCAATAACAATATTTCTTCTACAAAAATCTCACAGCACAAAAAAAAAAAAAAAAGAATTAGAATAAAAGTCATGCTGTAATTTCAGAGGTGATCAAAAAGTTAATATTAGTATATAATGCTGAAAACACCATTTGTATTTCCGAATACTGTCTGAATAAAGCTCAAGGAAATATTTCTTTCATCTTTAATGAGCCTGAGAGAAGAAATTAAAGAAATCCAGGAAGATGGCTAAAGTTCAAAAGAAATTAAACCCAGAGTTTTCAGATACTGCAGGTTAATATGATTGAATAATAAATATCTTCTAAATATAAGAAAAATGCTAATCTGAGGTATATTTTCTTAGCTTTTTTTTTTTTTTTTTTCCCCCCCGGGTTCTGGCTGATGTCCATAACACTACACTATTTCCAAGCTAAATTAAAATCCACTGTTAAATTTGTGTTTGTTAATGTGATAGCCTATAACCTGAGGGCTGGATGAGAAGCAGAGAAATTACATCATTGCAGGGCTGCTTCCTCTTTTGTGAATGGGAACAATTTTATATTAAATGCTGTTAGAGTGCTGGGGGGTGTAATCCTCTATTGAACCACTTTCATTTAGGAACCTTTAACTGCACTCAAAGACTGTAAACAGAATTATACACAATTTATGTGAACATATCATTTAATCATGGGCTAAAAGATATATCAGATAGCTAAGACTAACACACCACAAAGCCAAACACAAATATGCTCACCACTTTCAGTGCAGCTACTCAGTGAGTCTCTGCAGGCCAGACAGGTCACAAAGATACAGGTCTGTGTAGTTCCATGGTATTTACATATCCTCAACCTTGCTGAGTCTTACAGCACAGTTGTTGGTTTTTTATTTTATTTTTTTTTTCAGAGTAAAATGTACAAAATTAACATTTTTTTCTTTGAATTTTTGAGCTATTATTACCAACTTAGCAATTCCACTTCTGTCGTTGTGGGTGTTTCACAGAATCACACAGAATCACAGAATTGTAGGGGTTGGAAGGGACCTCTAGAGATCATCAGGTCCAACCTCCCTGCCAAAGCAGGTTCCCTAGAGCAGGTTGCCCAGGTAGGCGTCCAGACAGGCCTTGAATATCTCCAGAGAAGGAGACTCCACAACCTCCGTGGGCAGCCTGTTCCAGTGCTCCGTTACCCTTACCATGAAGAAGTTCTTTCGCATATTGGTGCAGAACTTCCTGTGATCCATTTTGTGGCCGTTGCCCCTTGTCCTGTCCTCACAAACCACTGAAAAGAGGTTGGCCAAATCCCTCTGTCTCCCACACTTTATTATTATTTTTTTATTTTTATTTTTCCCTTATCTTGAATGGCTTAACTTATGTATTTTCAATAAAATTTCTTTCAATAAGACTTGGTTTCAATAAAATTATGTATTTTCAATAAAATTTCTCATTACTTATTCTAGAATTCAGATCATCCACAATTCAGGCACCTAGATCCTATAAAAGCAGGGAGAGTGGGAGGAGAGGAACATGGCAGTTTTTAAAAATAAACCTACTTATTTAGAAGCTCTAGTAACTTGTTTCTGAAGATCCTGACAAGACTGACAGACCTACCAGTAGGAAGAGGAAGAATAAGTAGCTGTCTATACTTCTTCACGGAATCTACAGATTCCTTCTCAAGCTGGAGTAACCATCATTATCTGCAGAGCATGGGGTGATGGAAAAGCAGGTAGTTATGTCTTTGTAGTAGCAGTCACCATTACAGACCTTAATTTTTGTTTTAGCAGCAGCAAGAGAAACCTCCCTGAGATTCTCTGTCAGGTCCTACCCCTTCTTGTCCACCTTACAAGCAGGACCCACAGTAGTTTTCTTGTATCCATAGCAGTCTTGGAAGACACAGAAGGTTATCTATAAAGTTGCTGTCTTCTCTCACCCACAGCTTTCCCAATGTGAACACTTTATGTCACATTTTCCCCTTACATTGTACTCTTACCACATTGGAAATCAGCTGATCTTCTTCCCACCCACTTACAATTCTTGCGAATTGCATTTCACCTATTGGTTGATCAGTTTTTGTGAAGCCCCAACACAGAACATAAAAAGGAGCAATAATCATTAAATAATGATTTGTATGAGTGAATACAGTTGCAAATAGTGTGTCCAAAAGTAGCTAAATGAGAAAAAACATGTTGCCTTGCAAAGTTAGTAGCTTCCTTTTTTTGTTTATTTTTTGTTAATTCCACAGCTACAGGGAAAGTTAGAGGTGATGAAACCAAGCCACTCAGTGATATGTAATCTAGAATTTGTTTACTAAGTGGAATCAGTTTAACAGGTGGTTAGGAATTTCTATTCTATCTCACACATGCACATACTCTGTACAGGATGCCCACATCAGACAAGGCCTCCAATCCAGCTGTGATCAGCACCATGGCCTCAGGGGAATGGGACAGTTGCCATACATGGTTGAAGTATCCAAGCCCCGGATGGCAAAGTGGTTTTAGCCTTTGGCAGTGCTGAACGTATGTTCTCCTCAAGAGGGGACATTGACTTCATTATTTATTGTTTTCTAACCTACAACTGATGCATGAGGACCACCAGAGGCCTTGGCTACACCATCCCAGGCCAATCTCATAACTTTTCCATATCCAAAGTCAATTAGCAATTGTTACCTATATCACCATTATCTTCTGGGCTCCTGCACTAGATATATCAGAAGAAAAACTGTTAGCACTTCATCTGTGCATATTTGTTTCTTTTCCTTGCATACCTAAACCATTACAGAATGACAGATATAGTCCAAATCTTTAAGGTAAGTCTCCTCCATAATAACTATATGTGCTTTTTAGTATTCTTATCTAATTGTTTAAAGAGATAGATGGGCACAAATAGTAAAGATCTTATTTAAATGATGTTTCTTATAGGCTTTACCCCATGGTATTACCCTTCTAATGACATCTCAGCTTAATATATCATTTTAATATATCTGTAATTTACCTTCTTTCTTTTCATTGAAACATAATGATATCCAGCAGGCATCAGGATAATATCTGTCATATTATCATGTTGGAGAATAATTTCAAGAAATACAGAGTTTTCTTCAGATTTAGGAGTATAATAGGTGCACATAACAGAGTATAGATGTTAGTGCTTATGCAAGTAGTAACACTGAGTATTGCCAGTGTGAAGGCAACCACATTGCTCACTCTGAAGAGAAATATTAGATTTTTCCTCACTGTGTCATAGAAGAGGCAATTATTTGTCCTCTTTTGAGCTCACAGGCATAAAGAAAAAGTCAAGAAGTGATGGATTGCCAGCTATCCCTGTCCTACTCAATATATTTTGGTGGTCTTCATCAGCGCAGAAAGGTGAGTAATTGAAATATTGTATCATAACAGATGAAGAGCCTTATAATTGATGCAATGTCTTCATATGCCCATATCCTCTGTAAAAGTGAGGGAAAGGGCCAGGCCTCTGTAGTCTAAGTGCGTAGACTATCACTGTAGGTAGGGTAGTATGGGTGACAGTCAATCCTTACACCTATTAATTTAGATATATCTATTTAACCTATGAATTCTTAACATTCTCACCACCACTTGTTCCTAGTTCTTGTCCCTATTCACTCACTCAGAGTACATTTGTATCATCTCTAATGGTTCTCATCTATCTTGCACTCAGGTTTATCTATCCATTTTTGTTTCTTATTTTTCATCATTTCTCCTGTCATTAATCAGTGGGACCATTTAGTATAAATAAGAGAAAATGGATAGAATAACTGTGTTGAATGTAAGAAAAAAAACATACGAGGACAACAGGAAATTCAGTGTTCTGTTTGTGAAACCCTCTATGGGCAGGTTTTGAGGAAAGAATATGAACAAGATAATAATGCTACTCCCAAGTATTCTTTAATCATCCAGATACTGTCAGCTCAAGGGACTTTTTGAGCCAGATATGATTCCTGTATGTGTTTAGTAAACCTCAGAAGACTTTCTTTTTATGTGACGTAGAAGTACCAAGTATTCCTTTAGCAAAATTAATTTTTTACTATCTGCAACAATTTTGGCAGAAAGTTCTAAGGTTGTGTTTGAACAGACATCTATTTATTTATTTATTTGTTTTGTTTTGTTTTATATAACTTGGCATTGTAAATCATTGATATAGAGAAAGCTCCTTGCAAGCTAGAACAAATAATGAGACAGGGTTGAAGGAAGCAAAATTTAGAATTCAGGAAAGAAATTAGGAATAAACATACAGCTATAACTGCCAGACTGTTTGAGAATATTGGCAAATTGCAAACATCTTCAAGGAAAATCTGGTATAATTTATACACCCCTTGAGTGCGTTGAATCCACTTATTTATGTATCCTTTGAATTGTTTTCTATAAGGGTATGAGACATTCAGGCCATCTCCTTCCCTTCTTATCTGCCAGGAGAAAAAAAATACAGTAATTACAGTTAACCTTTTAAGCTGTCTCATCTTTATTGTTCTTTTTATATTATTTTTGTCTTTTGTTATCAGTCACTGTATTGTGACTAATTCAAATGATACAGTGCTGTAGCTGAGACAATGGTGGTTTCATGAATTTTAGCAAGAACACAAAAATTATTGATAAAGTGTTTGTTTATGTGTTTGTTTCCTATTCCTAAGATTTCCCTGAGACTAAATATATAGTCAGTGAAAGAAAGCTGGGTTTTAACTGTCAAACTAGCTAACGAAGTTCAGTATTGCTAGTTATACCCATAACATATATATATACCCATAAATATGAGAGGCCTTGAATAAACTGTGATAAATTATTTTTTACATCTCTCTTAAAGTTCCTTCACATATTTAAAAGACATTAGTTGTTGATAAATATACAAAAGATGACAAGAATAATCAGCCAGAAAGTAATTTTAAATTCTAGTTGAGCAACAACCTTCATTTTAATTGCCATTCCAGTAACAGTTTGGGGATGACACCTGGAACAAGAACACCATCCAGCTGGGCATGCCAAAAGCTTCCTCAAAAGTCTCACTTACATCCCATTGCATTTGGCTTTGTGGAATACAATGTGTTGGAGTGGCACCAGCCAAATTCAGCCTCACAAACCACAACTGAAATGAATAAATGTTTAACACCACCACCAGAATGCATCATTGCAGTCATACGTAAATAACAACAATTAATACATCATGTTATTCATACCTGCAGTTAGTCTCCAGAAATGCAGACATTTGTATACCATGAATCATCCTTTCTGAAATTAGCTCCTGAAATTCACTATAGCACGAAATTACTGTGTTTAACTTAACTCATGGGAATGTTATAAACCTCATGTTGAGTTATAGTTTCTAATTTAATAAGTCCTGCTACTTTTTTCATGGCAACAGAGAGACTGTTTTGCCTCATGTACATACAGTACATCTACTCACCTGTATGCACACAGGGAAAAGAGACATTCTCTATTTCAGCACTCATTGTAGTAGACATATTTCCAATTTGCAAGTGTATCTGTCTGAGGGTGAGAGTCCAAGTTTATCTGTATTCTGTGCCTCCCAGCAGGGACACATGGCAATTTCTAAAATGGGTTTATTTATTGGATGTAAAAGTAATCCTTGACTGGAAGTAGTACCTTCTCAATCTGAGTATATTACTTTCATTAATTTCCCTCTGTTGCATTTTGTTAGTGGAAAAGTCAAATTAATATCTTGATATTGTTTGTAAATCAAGTCTGAAATTGTCAGAACATTAACTATCCCAGTTTACATAGAAAAAAATAGATTTATTTTGAATATGCTTATCCTTCTTTACATGGATTTGCAGTGCTTTTATGCTTGTTTGGTTTCTGTGTTTCAGCAAGAAAAAAAAATATGTTTCATGAAAGATATGTGTACTTATTTCAGAGTAATTAGATTATTGGATTATTATTTTTTTTTCTTCTCTTCATTTTGGAATCAGCAGCACGTTTCTGGCTTATTGCTGATAAACAGTGATGTAAGACAGCTTCACATTACTATGTTGGAAAACTTTATTCATAATTTAACTACTCAAAGAACTTATACAAAAAAGATTCTTCATCTACTTGATAATTTGTGAAGTTGTTAAAGAAAAACAAAAAAAATCCCCACTCTCATTAGCTGAGTAGAACACCAGAATATGCAAGGATAGCTAAAAGTAAAACCATTGTTTCTAGCAAGTACTGTTCATTTTTCTGGCCTTTGATTGCCACTGATAAGAAACCTCTGCATACTTACTGTGTATCTTTTTGACTGCCTAGGAATTTATGACTCTATACTTACTTAAAGAATTTAAGTATTTATTTAGCATATATCAACATTTAATAAGGGAAATTTGTCACTAACTTTACTGTTAGGTTTACATAAAATCTTTTCTGGAATACTTATTAAACTACTATGATTTTATTTACAATTAGAACATTGTTTATTACTGCACCCCACTATTTTTATTATTATTTTTTTTTATGTCAGAAAAAGATAGTCTCCTAAGATATTCATGATGCATTTTATTATCTGTGTCTTCTATACTATATAATCTACTTTAAATTCCATGTAAGTGTATGAACTTAAAGCTGCAGTCTTTGTATACCTCTAACAGCCATTTCCCAGACAAGGGTGGCAAACATGGCCTATAGTCTGGTAATGTCATACACTGCTCACTGATGGTTTTGTTTTGTTTTGTTTTGCTTTGTTTTAACATCAGTACAATTTAATTCCTTTCATGCAGATTTCTTTTTTTCTCTCATGTAATGTATTAATATAAGGAACCTTACAACATCGGGCGTTTTCTTGTGTATTCTTCACTTTGAAAAAAAATTGTAGTTGAGTGATCCCATAGTTCTGGAATATCTGAAAAACATAACATCTATTTTCCAATTATGAGACCTAACAATTGTACTGAACTCATGGGCTTATTTTCAGAGAGCCGATGGAAGTCAGCATTTCAAATTGGAAAATCCCAGAGAAGACAACTTCAAGTTCAAGATTATGACTGTAGTGGGGTTTTTCTGAGTTCCAAATGAATCTCTTAAAAACTGAGTACTACTTTCCAATAATTATTAAAAATATAACTAAACATAAATATAATATAAATTTAATTTTAAATACGTTATACAGTCTTATTTTTTTCCCCAAATTTACTAGCGTTCAAGTGTTGAAAAATATTTGAATCATGCCAGGTTTGTAGTCCCAGAGTGATTTAAGACTGCATTTATCTAACTTGAGTTGATATATCCACCCCTGTTTATTTAAGACCAACCAAGATTGCTGACACTGTATGCTTTGCAGATTCTATACAGATAATACATTTTAAAATCTACATACAGTTTATAGGAGTTCAAAATTATTAATCTGAAGCTGAAATTCTTAAGTCCAAGCATCTCTGTGTTTATTCCTACCTTTCATGTCATCATTAATGCAATGTAGCTCAAGATGCCAAGCTTCTAAGATTCAGCTCATGAAGATATACTAAGCAAATTTAACTTATTCTCAATGGAAATGAAGAAACCTTGTGGTGTCCCAATGAATGTGATATTGTTTCAAAGATGATGAATAATACACACACTGGTCCAAGTAAGTTTTACAGCTACAAAGAAAACCATGATCTGAAAATGACATAAAAAAGCACAAATGATTATAAAACTTTTCCCTTTTTTCCACATATAATGTAAAAAAAAAAAAAAAGTACTTTTTAAAATTTGTATTTAAGAAACTACTGAAGAAATAAAATGTTCAGGTGTTATTTTTGTTTGCTTGTTTGCCTTTTTTTTTTCTTTTAGCATACAAGTCGATTTCCAAATAAATAATGAAAAGAAAGTTGGTAGGCTTAATACAGTACTGAGCATAGCATAAGACAATTCCAGTGCTCGTTTAGCGCTCTGCTGAAGATAGCACTTCAGGACAGGTATTCACCAACCAGACTGGCCAGATGGCTGTGAAAAGATTCATAGTTCAGTCATCATCACAAGGTTTATGGTTTAGTTAATGTGTCTGTATATAAATAGATTTCAGGTATATAAAATATGATATCAGTACTTTGTCTATTCCCTCCCCTCTCCGCCCCCCAAAATAAATAAATAAATAAATAAATGAAATCTAAGAAGCAAGTTTTGAGAAATCTCTTTGTCTTGACAGGAAGAGAATAATCTTGGTATAAAAATAACACATGAAAACATCTTTCTTTTTCCAATGAGCTGTTTTCCAGAACATTTTCTGGACATTGTTATGAAGTACTTAGGTTGAGAGGATAGCTCTTTCTTCTCTCTAATTTTGGGTGCTTCTAAACTCTTCCAGGTAGTGTTTTAAACATATTAACAAATGTACAAATTCATATTCAGTAATTAATAACCTATAGAAATATTCCTAAGCTGCTGGGAGGTGGTGGATTCCAATCATTTCACAGAGCTGGAATAAATAAATAAATAAATAAATAGTGATGAATAATAATAATAAATATTTAAATTAACATGTGCAAGTATAAATGGTGTTGAACAAGGAAATGCTTCCACTATCACACAAACAAATCTAGTAGCTGTTCATTTTCTAGGTGGGAAAGTTCAACATTAATGATAAACTGAAGTAGCTTTTTCAGCAATAAGGATACCGCAGATTACTTCACCTGTGCAACCTTGGCAGGTTCTTCAAAAGCAAACCTATTGGATCAATTAAATATAAGTGATACACTGAACCTGCCCTTTGAGGGAGCAGAATTGTTGTGAAGAACAATTTCTCCAATACAATGAAAATGGAAAATTGATTTACAGTCTAAATGTGTCAGTTCTTATAAATAGAGTTATAACGAGGGTCTATAGAATGTCAGATAAAGGAACAGAGGACTGAATGAGGGAACAGGTAACACTTCAGTATAAATGAAGTCTAATTGTTCAATCAATAGTTTGCTTTAAGGATTTAGGTAAGATTTCATTACATGTCGATCAAATATTGCTTTGTATGGAGCGCAATGAACTGCAAGCTCATGGTGGGGAAACATTCACTCGGAAAAAAGTTAAAAGAATTAAAATCCACTAAAATACACTGAAGCAGATCATTCTAATGAAGTTTTTAACACCTACTAAATAGTATTCTTTATCTTTCCTTCTTTCTCCCTCCCCACCCTACTTCTATGTCAACAAAGACAGACTGAGGTGGGCTGGTTGCTGTAAGGCAATTTTCAATTCCAGGTGTTGTTGCAACATAGCAGGTGACTCTTTTTAGGTATGAAGCAGCTGCTGATAAGAGCAAAACCTACAAAAAGAGTAACATAACATTTGGTCTCAAAGCACTTAACTTCATGCAAATAGACATTTGTCTACAGGATCATTCCCCAAGTATCAATACAGCAATTTTTAACTGGTTTAAGCAGTCCTCCTCCTCCTTTTAAGAAGTTTAACAATCTAATCAGGGAGCAGTGGTAGCACTATGTGAATTACAGCACATTTAAAAAATGCAAATAATGGGGCAGATGTGTTTGCTGTCTATAAATGCCTCAGGAGTGAGCAGGGTAGGAAAATGCCCAGGAGGAGAAAGAGCTATTTAAGCTAAAGGACAATGTTGGCAACTGGCTATGAATAAATTTAGACTTGAAATTGTAAGAATTTCTAACCGCAAAGGGGTTAGAGAGAAAAATATCTGATAGCATTTAAGAAGGATCCAAACAAGTTTGTGAAAAAGAATTACAGAATATCAGGAGATTGAGCTAGTTTGCCCAGATCGTTTCCAGTCATATATCATATCTTAATGATAAGCACTATGAAGAGATGAACAACTACTTATTGGGTGACACCAACCTCTGTCTCTTTCAGTTAGCTGGAAATGGCATGTTAACTAGGAAAAAGTACTATATTCACTGAATAATTTTTTCTCTCACGGTTTGAAAATCTGAAGTGAAAAATAATTTGGGCCTATTTCCCAGACATGTCAATCAAGTATTTCAGAAAAGGATATGTAAATGAACTGAAGTTTATAACTGTTACTAGTGGCATGATTTAGTGAGGGCATAGAACCATGTTACCCTTTAAGAGTCCCTAAAGAAAGTAGGACTCTGTCTAGACTTCTCACCATTCCTATTTTGCTAAAATTATCCAATAGATCAGCTGCAAAGTATGTATTAGAAGTCCTGATGCCAACTTAAGTCACTGCTGAAGTGACCATAGAACTGAATGGAGCTTCTGTTCCACTTAGAGCTTCCTAGTGCTGTTTTTTTATTGCATATAATGTTTCTGTAGTTTTTGAAGCAAGCTTATGCAAACACTACTCAACAACTGCATAGTACTGTGCTAGATGTACTTGTCAAAAAGTCAAGCATTGCTTTTTCAGTTGTTTTATGTTTCAAAACAGACATGTTAAACAAGAACTGCTAATGTGAAACCATCTACAGTAATATGTAGCAGAAACAAAGACAACAAAAAGCAAAAGTGTTTCCTATTTCTAACGTTTGATAAAAATGTAGAAAATGCACTTTAGTTGATGGTGTTAGTCCATCAATAAATGGTGTTGCTCCAAAACTAACTTAAATAGAAAAGTGTCAGATTAAAATCTAACATTATTAAAATTATTATTACGGGCTTTAAAAATAAAAATAAAAAGGCAATAACTGATTTCATAGTAATTTCATTTGAAGAAACAATGCAATGAAGAGCACTGATATTTTAATTGCTCATTGGCGTCTCATTTGAAAAAAAATAGGACATACAATGAACTTTATTAAAAGGATAATTATCTGAATATCAGATTGGCCTCAGTGGCGTTAAAACTTACATTTTAAAGCTACAACATTTCAGCAACTAAAGAAAATAATAATTTGGGTTTTGACATTAGACATTAATAGGATAAACATCTGTGTATCTAATTTACTGTAATGAGCAATTAATGAGTATAACATAAAACATTCAATAATATATAAAAAAAGGGGGGGGGGGGAGGAGACAAGCAAAGTTTGGATTCCAACCTGCATTAGTCATTCTTTAATGTTTTTCTCCTTCAGTTCTGATTACAAATATGTGCTATATTGCTGCTTAACTATAATCAGTTTAACATTTTTATTTTTAATAACAGTTTGGGTATTCATTTCAGTTTGTGATAATGATCCCAGCATGTTATAATAATTTGCATCTCACTTCCAAATGAGAAATGATTTCATTTGCATGGTTAATTTCTCAGCAATCCCTCTTAATTTGAAGATGAATTTGCTTTTCAAATTTGATCAATTATGTAAACAAACAAACAAAAAACAAGCCCCCTGGAATCCCTCAGTGCTCCTAAGACCTCTCTAAAAATCTGTTTTCAATTAATTTTCTCAAACAGTAAACTCCATGGGAGAGTTGTTAAGCACTGGCAGGATGCACAGAGACTGTGGATTCTCCGTCTTTGGGGATTTTCAAAACTTGGCTGGACCCAGCCCTGTTTTGAACCAAGAGTTTCAGCAGGATCATAGAATCATAGAATAGTTTGGGTTGGAAGGGGCCTTAAAGATCATCTATTTCCAACACTCCCCTGCCATGGGCAGGGAGACTTTCCTCTAGACCAGGTTGCTCATAGCCCCATCCAACCTGGCCTTAAACACTTTCAGGAATGGGACAGCCAAAGCTTCTCTTGGCAACTTGTTCCAGTGCCTCACCACCCTCTGAGTAAAGAATTTCTTCCTGATATTTACTTTAAATCTATTATTTTCTTTTAGTTTAAAACCATTACTCCTTGTCCTATCACTACACTCCCTGACAAATAGTGCATCTCCCGCTTTCCTGAAGTGGAAAGCGGCCTTCAGGTATTGTAAGGCCACTATAAGGTCTCCTCAGAGCCTTCTCTTCTCCAGGCTGAACAACCTCAACTCCTTCAGCCTTTCTTCATAGGAGAGTTGTTCCAGCCCCCTGATCATCTATCTTAATGGCCTTCTTCTGGACTTGCTCCAACAAGTCCAAGTCCTTCTTATATTGGGGCCCCAGAGCTGAATGCAGTACTCCAGGTGGTGTTTATGAGGACAGACTAGAGTTAGAGAATCACCTCTCTCAACCTGCTGGCCACACTTCTTTTGGTGCAGCCCGGGATACAGTTGTCTTTCCAGGCTGCGCGCACACATTGCCAGCTCATGTAGAGTTTCTCATCAACCAGTACCCCTGGGTCCTTCTTTTCGGGGCTGCTCTCAATCCGTTATCTGCCCAGACAGTAATTATATTTGGGATTGCCCCTACCCATGTGCATGACCTTGCACCTGGCCTTGTTGAACTTCATGAAGTTCACACAGGCCTACCACTCAAGCCTGACACGGTCCCTCTGGATGGTATCCCTTCCCTCCAGCATGCAGCTCAGTGTCGTCAGCAAACTTGCTGGGAGTGCACTTAATCTCATTGTTCATGTCACCAACAAAGATGTCAAATAATATCATTCCCGATACTGAATCTTCAGGAACACCACGCATCGCTGGTCTCTACTTGGAGAAAAACTTTTTGAGTGCAACCATCTAGGCAATTCCCTATCCACCAAGTGGTCCATCCATCAGATCAACGTATTTCCAATTCAGAGACAATCTCGAGACCTCCCACACAAACTGAATCTCTCCATTTGTCTAGAAACAGCCATTAATCTGATAAAGTGGTACCATTGTACATTGCATTATACAGGGATCCAGTTCTCACATTTTGGTCAAACATGAGCATAATAATCAATGTTATAAAATATCTAAATTGTATAAAAACTTTATATATTATATGCCATTTTTATGCATGTGTGTTTGCATATGCATGTATATGTACATGTACACACTACATAAATATGAAAAAATCACTCTTTATACATCAGAGTTTGTTGCTTGCTTAATATGTTGAGATTTTTGGGGTGTTCTTGCTATTTATATGCTACTGTCAGTTTCTCCTAATTATATTTCAATGTGATTTAATTAATGTAGATTTAACAATCCAACATCTAAATGTAAAAGTTGTTACAATACGGACTGAACCTGGAGTTAGTCCACAAATAATTAGCTTTGAATAAGGATAATAAATAATCTATACAAAAAACGATAACATTCTATATCTTTTAGAAAAAACTCAGTGGTTCAAATTAGCTTTTTCATGTTTTTGACTTAGTTATTCTATATAAAATTGTCAGAGAATTTCTGTTTCCAGTAATTTCACTATAAATTTAAAGTAAATATATGATGTATACTGAGTTACAGCTGCCAGAGTATTTAATTCAGAACTGAATATGACTCATTTATACGGAAAATTATTATACTGAAAATATATATATATTTTTTTTTACGTGAATTTAATTCTATTACCAGCTGTTACATACTTCAGAACAGGTTTTTAATCCAGAAGGTAATTTTACTGGGAGTGATGATAAATCAGTCTACATCTTTATTATAGGATATATTAATTTCTTTACTTCCTTAATACACTAGAATATCATATAACGTCCAGTTTTTCATTCTTGTTTACATAAAATTCATACTGACTTCAAATTCTTTGCAACTTAAATGACTCTGGAAGCCACATCTGGCACATTCCATGCCGGAACCTTGAAAGTACATTCCGTTCCTAATAAATGTAATATGAAATATTTCCTAAAAGATAAATTTGGACAATGAAAATAGATATCATACAAAGTAAGATATTTAAAGGGTATTACTCTTGAGAGAGTTGATTCTTAAGTGTTTTAATGACCCCAAATATTTTGTTTTAAAAGATTTCTTTCCCAGTTTTTCTTGGCATCTATAGCATTGTTTCAGATGATTGTTACATTTATGGATGCAAAGATACAGCTGCTATACCAGGTTGCTTATGGCTCTGCAAGTAATATTGGCTGTAGTCCATCTGTCGTCTAGAGGATATCAAATCTTTTTTGTCTGGTCTTTTAGAACACAATATTCGGAAACCATTGAGCACAGATATGCCTTTAATGCTAATCTAACACAAAAAGTTTCAGTTACTTGGGACTTGTAGTGGGTTTATGTGGCAAGGTTTTGGTAGTGGAGGGCCATAGGGTGGCTTCTGCAAGAAGAATCCAGAAACTGCTGCATTTTAGATAAGGGTCCCACCACTGGCCAGAGCCAAGCCAATAAGCAATGTTGTTTGCACCTCTGTGAGAGCAGATTTAAGAAAGGGGGGGAAAAAAAGCTGTGTCACAACAGCAGCTGAGAGAGAGAGGAGTGAGAAACAGCCTTGCAGACACCAAAGTCAGTGAAGAAGGAGAGGGAGAGGTGCTCCAGGCCCTGGAGCCAAAGTTCCCCTACGGCCTGTGGAGAGGCCCCTGGTGGAGCAGGCTGTCCCCCTGCAGCCCATGGGTCCCACATGGAGCAGATCTCCGCACTGCAGCCCGTGGAGGAGCCCCCAGTGGGGCAGGTGGATGTGGCCTGGAGGAGGCTGCGGCCCATGGAGAGCCCCCGCAGGAGCAGGCCCCGGGCCGGAGCTGCAGCCTGTGGAGAGAAGCCCACACAGGAGCAGGGGTCTGGGGGGAGCTGCCACCTGTGGGCAGCCCCCGCAGGATCAGTTTGGGAAGGATGGCATCCCGTGGGAGGGACCCCATGTGGAGCAGGGTAAGAGAGTGACCATGAAGGAGTGGCAGAGGTGAAGTGTTACAGTCTGACTGCTGCACCCATTTCCCATTGCCATGAACCCCTCAGGGGGAGGTGGTGGGAGAGTGTGGATTGGGGGAAGGTGTTTTTGGTCTCTTTCCTTTGTTTCTCACTTCTCTAGCTTGTTAGTAATAGGAAATAAATCTTATTATCTCCCTACTCTGAGTCTATTTTGCCCATCACAATAATTGTTATGTGTCCTTATCTCAACCCTTGAGCCCTTTACATCATATTTTCTACCTCATTCCCTTTGATGAGGGGGAGTGAGAGAGTGTCTGTGGGGGAGCTCAGCTGCCCACCCGAGTAAAACCAACAGAGGACTACTGACAAGTTTCATGATCGAAGAAAAAGTTTTATGTTCTCAGTGCTCTATAAAAGTACCATGTAAGACTGAAAATTTATTTGAAAATTTTCTCATACCAGGAATTTTTAAGCCAGGCTTATAAAAATGTCAAAATTTTGAAGAATTACTACTAGAAATTTGATCAAAACCATAAAATGTACCTTTCTGGTAAATTTTGTACATGTAAAACATATTTTACCATTTATTTGGATCTGTGAAGGCTAAAAGGTTGTTCTTTTCTTTCTTTTTTTTTTTTTTTAGGTCCAAAATTAATGTAACTATATATATATATATGTATACACATAGAACATTTAAAATCCACTAAAAAAGACTGGGTCACATAGCTGGGAAGAGAAACACAAGAGGAGCCCAAGCTGACAAGAAAAGAAACATCTGGGTGCCCTCAGAGAAGAGACAAAGAAGTACCCTATAAAAGCTGTGTGCGCTATTTAGGATAACAGTAGCCATGAGAAGTCAGAGTGTCTCATGCTCCTGTTGTATGTATTATAACTTTATTATTTCTTTTAAAACATTTAGGACCAGCTTTGACCACTCTCTGCAACTTTTCCTGCTTCGAGCTGAGGGAGACACCACACTTCTCATGAAAAGAAGTGGAAGCACAGCGGAATGACAGCACAGCCAGTGTTACAAGAAGTAATTTCCTCTTCTTTCCAAGGTCCCCTGGGAGGAATTTTGCAGGAATGCAGATTACGTAAGTATTAGGGATACTTATAGTCCGGTTGTCTTGTGAAAGCATTTGCTTAAAAAAAAAAAAAAAAAAAAAAAGTGCTAAAAGTCTTAATTTAAAAGAAGAGATAATCCTACTTGAGACTGTGAGACTGGTAAGGACTGAAGTCTTTATCAGCTGCATTGCGGGTAGAGACCTTTGGGACGGAAAGGATGAACTCACCTGCTTCATTTCAAGCCAAATAAGCCTGCAAAAGAGATCTCTAGAGAGTCTGCTCATGTAATTGAGGGTTTAGCGTCATTTAAGTGCTGGACTTCTGTCAGCTGTGTCACGTCTGTCAGGCACCTGCAGTTTAAGTCCAGACAGGAGAGACAGAGTTGAACAGGTACATGTGCAGATTGCATTTCATCACGTTCTGCTCCAAGCCTCTGCCAAGCATGTCAGGTACACTGATCCTTCTTGCCGGAGTCGTGGTCTTCCTTCTCGTTGAAGATAACTGTAAGGAAATACGTCAGTTCCTGTATACACACCACTACAAATAGGGAGAATTCTCTTCCTCTCTCTCTTTATACAGTTCACATCAAAATGCACGTGATGTAAGCTGAAAAATTATGTGCAGCACCCAACACAATATCCTTTGTTTAAGCTTCAGAAGAAATTTAACTGTGTGGCCCAAGAAGTTCTCCAAGACTGTAACAAAGAGAAAGATGCCATGAACTGAGATTCTGGTCTGTCCTGTTTCTTGTTGCTTCTCTAAAAATGTCAGAGCTCTTCTTACCACGGAGCCATTTCAGCCGTATCTTTCTAATCTTTGTCATGGTCTTTATAGCTCTTGCAATAAATAATAAAGCCCATTGCTCCTGTCCCTCATGTCTTGTTTCTTTCATCCATGTGCTCTGTTGGGGCCTTGTTTTGCTACTGATTCTTCCACAAATCTCAGAAAGGAAGAATGGAAAAAAAAATCCATAAGGACAAAAAGAAAGTATGTAATGGGATCAAACATATGCATTATTTGCCTATTATTATTTGACATTCAGTGTCTGAATTACACAAGCATTACTACTAAGGAGGATACATCCTGTTCAGTGTTTTGCAAGTGATAATATAAACTGCACATGAGGAATTTTGTAGGAAAAGTATACCCAATATAGTATAAAATGTTCCCCTCTACCCTTATTTCCACATGTGTAAACTTCAAAATAATACAGATACCTGATGTGATTTCTCTGTATATACTAGTGAAATAATTTATCCATACAACCCAAAACAAATACCCAAGCCACATACATATAATTAAAACAGTTTTAATCAGTTTTGGTTAAGAATTAAAACAAACATTTACTTTGTTTTCCTTAGTTATTATAACTATTTTTTTGTAGTTTCAGTGGGGTAAACACAACACTTAATGAACACTAAAAGTGGAAGGCATTATGCAACTTGATAAGCAGTCATGTCACACACTAAATGAAGTAGGGTCCACAAGGCCACTCAGTATTCCTGTCCATACTTAATAATCTGAAAACACTTCTCAACACCTTATAAACAAGCACAAGAACATTATTAAGATGGAATGTACTATGTGAGCAAGGCATAAATTGTACTATGGGTTTAAGTTTACAGAGTATCAAGTAATTCCTTAGGTACAAACAGCTGGGTATTCCTAATAAACCGACCAAACCTGTGCTAGAAGAGGACGGCAAAAATTCAGTGATTCCTTTGCCTCTGACTTAAGACAAAATGTGTTTTAATAGATAACCAAAAGAATCTCTTAAGCTGTTTTTTGATCAGTGAAATGTTATATATGCATAGTACAATAGGTATACTTGTTCACTTTCCGCTGGGAAATATCAACAAATTAAATACTTAGAACCTCTTATTATAAACTTCAGTGTCTACTCCCAACACTTTACTATGCTGCTATATCATCTCCCAAAAAAGTCATCAATTGAATAGGGTTTTTTTTGAAAAAAAAAAAAAAAACTCATGTTTACCAATAAATAAATTCACAAATAAATAAAATAAAATAAAATAAATAAAATGTCAATCCAGTTACACAGGGAGATTTTTAGGTACTGAGAATGGAGAGGTTCTCAATCTGTTCACAATCTGAGGAAGAATTGTCAGATGTTTTCTATTGTAATTAAAAACATTAAATCATATAACCATTAGACAAATATACATACATAAATCATTCACACGGCTACTTCAACAATAAAAATTCCCCCATAAAACTAAAATTTTAGTGGATAAACTAGTAAAATAGTATATATTAATATTATTAATAAAATAATAAAGTAAAATAAATTAATATAGATAAGTTGAATAAATCTAGCACGTTTTTCTTTATGAATTCACCCTGTTTTCTGAAGGAGTTATTTGTTATTGAAAGTAAAGGATTTGAACCTTTGTTTTCAGCTGTGAGAGCATCACAGGAAATGTTCTTTAAATCTAGGAAGAAAAAAATGGGGAAAGAAATGAAATTTTAATGAAGCGAACAAGCCTTCTATATGAATTTCATAACATTTTATGTTTCCCTGCACAGTCGGACTGATTCCCATGAAAGCTCTCTATGTTTCTGAGTATTATTATTATTATTTTTAACTTTTTTAACTTTTTAAGAGTTTTAATTCCCCAGCTCTTTGCCTCTTCTTTTCTGGTATTCCACTTGATTCAGAAAGTAGAGCAAAAATTATGAACCATCTATGTATTGCTTTCTATTATTAACCCTCAACAAAAACAACAACAAAATCTGAGGAATATATTTAAGCTTTTCTTTATTTTTTTCCTACTGCTAAGTTCCATATTAAACTATATCAATATCCTCATATTATACCCATTTGGAAGAACTAGATATATAAACATGAAACAAGTAGTAAGCATCAAACAGAGTTTAACAATCAAATTCCTTGCTAATCGGGTGGCGTCTGTATCCAGCTTAATACAATATTCATGAATAATCCAACACAATTCTATATTTGTCACAGATGACAAGTTAAATGTCATCCAAAATTCTGAAATTTCTGAAATTTCTCATTATATATGCACTGTTTTATGTTCTCAAGGTTCTGTGATATATTTTATTATAAAAGGACAATTTGGGATTACCAAAAGATCTATATTTCCAATTTGAAATCTTAACCAGTAATACAAAGATGTACATTATATGAGAACAAAGGAGGGATGATAGGAAAAATCCATGCATTGATCTTTGGTAAACTGAATGAAGTCTAAGGTAGTGTATTTATCCTGTACATAGAAGCACCACCTGATAAACTGTATAATATCATAGAAGTGTGTACAGGGTCTGTCTGGGATGGACAACTTTCCTTGCAGCAGCCCATGTAGTGCTGCACTCTGCAGTTGTAGCTAGCAAGTGTGATATCACACAGCACATGTGTGATATCACTGCTGAGCAGTGCTGGCACAGCATGTGGTCTTGACCAAACCCCCAAACCCTCGAAACTCCCCAAAGCCAGTAGGCTGGGGGTGGGCATCACCAGGGCAGCTGACCCAAACAAACCAAAGGGATATCAAAGGGATATTCCGTACCATGTGTTGTCACACTCAGCAATAAAAGGTGGAAAAGGGGAAGGGGTGTGTATGTGGAGGGTGGTTGTTACAAATACGTCTGTCCTCCTGAACAACCACTAAGCACATTGAGGCCCTACTTCCAGGATATTGCTGACCGTTGCTCATTGGTGGGAAGTAGAGAATAATTTTTTTTCTCTCTCTTTTCTTCTCTGCTACCATTTCTTTTTTTCTTTCTTTTTCCTTTAATTAAATTATCCTCATCTCAGCCCATGAAACTTTTTCTTTCCCATCATACTTCTGTTCCCCTCTTCTTTTGAGGAGGGGGGTGAGAGAGCAGTTGCTGTGGAGTTTAGCTGTTCATCAGGATGAAACCATTACAAAGTGTTAAAGATAAAAACAGCAACTCATCTAGAATAGATTTTTTTTTAAAGGACAATTATTCCTAAAAATAATAATAGAAAATAGAAAAAATATCTCTAAAGAGATAAAAGATGTCATTATTCATGAAATTTGGGAAAAAATAAATAATAATAATAAAAAGAAGAAAAGTAAATAGAAGCATCACATTTTTTTTTCCACAGTTTGATTGTGGTAGTACCTGTCTAATAAAGTTTTTTTTTTTTTTTTAAGTCAATCTAAAATTGATTATAATTAAGCATGCATACTGCTATATGTAGGTTTAAGCCACCGTGCATTTAGAAAAATCTGTGCTTCGTAAAGAAGCAATACTCTCCATTTTCATACCAGCTCTTCCACTTCAGCTGGAGAGGAAAGTGACATTTTCCCCGTAAGTTTGATAGACCCCGTAGACTTCAACTTCTTTGAGAGTAACCTTTCAATTTTTGCTGCACAGTATGTGTCACAAGGCAGTTTCACAAAAAGACATCAGTTGCACTACTGACATAGCAAAGTTTTGTAAAAACAAATTGTTTCAAAGGCATTGAGAAGATTTTGCATTTAGCCAGTGAGAGTGAAAAACATGTCTGTGCATATGAGCAAACCTCATCCCATCCCCACAGCAACAAAAAGTGCACAGTCCCAAGTGACATCAGTGGGATCCATCAGCTGTCAGATCCCAAACTGCTCCCAAAGGGAAACTTCTGTGTAGTACAACTTGTCATTAGTCCATTTAATAATAATTGCTTTCTCATTTTTACTATCTTTTTTATTTTGTTACTCTTTTATAATTTGTTTGTCTTTAATGAGGATGTCTTAAGGATGATTTGCAAAACAGGTTTGTGGACAATATTAATCTCTCCAAAACTGTAACTGTCACTCGAGTGAATTTGAAAATCTTTATAGCACTGTCATAAAATCTTCATAAAGCTGATTCTAGACTTTACTTGCCCCACACACATGAAGGAGGGAAAGGAAGAGAAAAGGAATTACGGGTTGTTTTTTTTGTAGTATTTTATTTTACTTACCTTGGTTTGATTTTATTTTCCTCTCCTGCATAATGGACAGTTATATGTGAAAGGCATTGCAGGCTCTAAGGAACAGAAACCAAGCTTCATGCTTAATGAGCTGAAATAGGAGGCTGATAGAAAATAGACTCTAAATCCATTCTTAGCTTATACAGGAAGTACCAAGGATTCACAGATGCTAATCCCTAGTGATAGCCATTGAACTGCAAGTCAAAACTTCCAGAAAGGTAACATGAACAAGAACAAAGCTGGAAACTAGACACTGGGGAAAAAAATAGTAAAAATTGAAGTTATATCTGTAGGAAGAGATTTTTCAAAACTTCACTTGGCACACAATTTTTACAGTCAAGTTTGAAATGTATTTAGTTGCAAAGGGAAAGTAGCCAAGGGAATTTTTCAGAAGCACTAAGATTCATATAAGAATTGTTTACACAACATTTTTCAAAACCCCACTAAGTCCTTGACTGCAGTTTTGATGCTTAGCTATTATGATTTAAATAAATAAAATAATTTTATCTTTTAATATGTCAGTTTAAAAACATGAACTGTCTGATGATTCTATCTGCCATATATATATGACAGATTATATATGATTATGTGATTATATACATGTGGCCATTACATATGATATGTGTGATTATATATATGTGTTGCTTTGGAAAGTCTATTCTACGTTATATATATATATATGCATATGCACTTAGCATATTATAGTGAATGTCTTTCAGTGGTAAATTTAATTTAAAGGCAAAGAGGAAATTTTCCAGTCTTGATTATATACAAAAACATGAAGACTTTACTTTTCTCCTCAGCATTTTTTTTTTTTTTTGTGGTCTTCAACCAAAAAGTTTAATTAAGCAGATTACTGCAGCTCATGATTAGATTGTCTTTATGTGCATCTGAGAATGCACTTATTGTCAAAAATATTAGGCAACATATCTTCTACTGTTCAACTAAGAGAAAATGAGAATAGATGTGACTGAAGATTTATTTATCTATCTATTTATTTATTTTCAGAGAGTGAATATATCAATTTATTAATGGACCTAAAAGCCTGAGTGCTGAAAGCCGATATTTTTCTGAATACTAAAATATGTAAATAGTACAGTTTGCAGCAATGCAGTTGTCAACTGTATTAACAAAAATGTTCACCAAACCATTATGTGCTCTGGCTCTATCTTCCCTTTTTTAATGCATATTGTTAGTATGGGACATGTCGTTACATGTTTTTTTTTTTTTCTTCCTTTTTCTGCCTGTTCAAAATTTCGATTTCAACAGAAAATTAATGAAATTATGCATTTCAAGAACATTTTTTCTCAGAAAAAAAATGCTGTAAGCATCCCATTTCTCCACAAGATGGAGCTCATTTACTACATTAGAGTAATACAAAGTATCTTGAAAGGCAGTTGGCTTGTTGGCATTCTTTTGTCAAGCACAATCAAGACTAAGTGTGATTAAATAGTCTTGTATTTATGGATGACAGAGATGTCCACAGAAAACATTGTTTGTATCCTACCATAGTTAATCCAAAACCAGCAGACAAGTACTAAACTTTAGATTTAAGTCTTAAATGTTCTTTACTAACAGTAACAAGATTTTATTAATATTTTATATTCAGATCTAGAATCCAGTACTTATACAATACAACAACATGGGGAGAGTTCTGTGCTGTGTAAACACAATGATCACATCCTTGAACCTTTAGAAAAGGAGCTTTAGTGTTTATGTAAAAACCAAACTCCAGAATCAGAATTACGTCCTTGAAACATGAATCGGGTAGAATTTTCCTCTCAATATCATACTTCCTTAACAGTAAACCAAGGGTTGCTACAAGGTTTTCCCATAACAATTCTCTGACTGAAAAGTGTTCCTTGGTTGGTAGGTATCTGCAGTGGCCCAGCTCTGTGCAGGAAGCATACACAGTCAGTGAGATCTTCCACAACAATGACAGAATCATAAGCTTTTGGAAAAGACCTCTGGAGGTCTTCTAGTCCACCATCCCATACACAGTCATAGCTGGAACAACTTCATGTAGGTTTGACTGTTGTTAATACTGTGTCCAGCTTTCTGAAAGACAGTGCACAATCCTGACCAGTTAAATATATGGTCTGTGTACTTCCAGTATTTGAGTATCATTTTTAATGGAAGCATCAGTGTTTCATCTACAGAGTAGAGTGCTGACATACATATATTATGAAAAATATCAAGCAAATGTAAAATCTGTGGAAGTAGATCAGAGATGAAAAGCTTTTAAATTTCATTAAAGGACACATCCAAAAGCCTATCCAATGATGTATGCTGCTTTGGTGCACTTTCCATGGGGAAATGCCATAGGCAAGAAGGTTTCTAATCATACCTTGGCAATTATGTCAGTTAGAAGAACTTTAGGATCCAGAAATCGGGTAGAACTAAGGAAACTTTATTCAGCATTACAACAAACCTTGCAATTACTGAATATGCCATAACTTAAGAGAAGCATTGTACATTTCCATTGCTGTTTTACAGTTTAGCTTTGTTTCTGTGAGTTAAGTGGGTGAGACCTGGTGTAATCTGGCTCCAGGAGCATGGAAAAGCTCAGCCATCCCTGTTTTTTCTTTCAGTGAAAGCTTTCACTGGTTCACAAATGTTGTGGTACTTTCTATCAGCCTGCACTCAAAGGAACAAAAAAAAAATTAAATGCCACATTTTCTCAGCATTAGTTCTCTTCTACTTTCCTTACCGGCCCTATTCCACTGAAAGTTTGTAGGTCTCTCACCCGGTTCTTATCTACATCCATGTTCTGAATGAATACATCATATAAGCTTTTCACACTGTACTTTGAAACCTGTTGTCTTTACATCTCTAAAGACTGTCTGTTCTTACTTTTCCTTCCCCCCCGCCTTTGTTCTCCCTTTCAAACAAGTGCAAATCACAGTCCAATAGCCACAGTTTTGCAACCAATTTTGCAACCTTTACAACCTTTACTATTCCCATCCTGCCTGCCTACTAAACCTATCTCACTTTTCTGTCCTCCACAGCTTGTGTGCTGTCTCTGTAATTTCTATCATCATTTCTAATGTTATACTTCTCCTTTCCTGGAACGTTTGCTCCAGTGATAGAATAAAATGTAATAAAATATAATGGAACAAAATTACAGCTATTTGCGGCACTTTTGCTACCATCCGAGTTTCTGATTTACTGAGCCCTGGATCCTTTGATCTGATCCTCTCGTCTACCCATTGTAGACCAGCTCAGGCTGTTGGTGTTGAAACACTCCCCTTGACATTTCTTGCAAATCCTCTCAGTTCTCCTTTCATTTTTTGCCACTTCCAAGAAGTCTTCTCTTCTCTCCAACTGCTGTCATATCATGCTGTCATATCATATGTCACTGCAAATAATTTCACCAGTCTTTCTTTCGTCTCTGATTTCAGCTTCAATCTCTCTCTTTTTCTCAGCCTTCTGCACTCTTCCTTGGCTTCTTTGTTAATGATCTATTTAATCTTTTTCACTGACTCTTCTGTCTTCATTTGCCCTGATGCTTTACTTCAGCTCTCAGACTTGCTGAAATGTCTATCTGTTGTGGTTTAGCCCGGCTGGCAGCCAAACACCACACAGCCATTCGCTCACCCTCCCCCCTCCCTCTCCGGGATGGGGGAGAGAAACGGGAAAGTGAAGTCTGTGAGTTGAGATAAAGACAGTTTATTAAGACAGGGAAAAGAATAACAATAATAATAATAATAATAATAATAATAATAATAATAATAATAATAATAGTATTAATAGTAATAATGTGTACGAAATAAGTGATGCACAATGCAATTGCTCACCACCCGTTGACCGATGCCCAGCCTATCCCCGAGCAGCCGGCCCCCCCTCCACCCCGGCTAGCCACCCCTATATATTGTTCAGCATGACGTCAGATGGTATGGAATACCCCTTTGGCCAGTTTGGGTCAGCTGTCCTGGCTCTGTCCCCTCCCAGCTCCTGCTGCATCCCTAGCCTGCTCGCTAGCAGGACAGAGCGAGAAGCTGAAAAGTCCTTGGCTTGGTGTAAGCACTGCTCTACAACAATTAAAACATCAGCATGTTATCAGCGCTCTTCTCATTCTAATCCAAAACATAGCACCCTGCCAGCTACTAGGAGGAAAATTAACTCTGTCCTACCTGAAACCAGGACACTATCCTTTTCATTTCATGCTTTCATTAAGCTCCACTTCTTTTCTGTCTGATTTCTCTCTTGCTGAGTTTTCCTTGTTCCAGCTATCATCTAATCTTTCTCATCACTCATCATGCAGCTTCATCTTCTTCTCCTGTGACGTTGCAGAGCAATTCATTTTGACAGCACTGATAAGTGCCTTATTGTTACACACCTTGTGATTTTTTTCATTTCCTGGGGTGGAACTGATGGATATTTTTTGAATATGCATGTCAGGTTAGGCTTTACAAAATGGTTTCCCTCTCTCAACCACCAAGTTCAGTGATGAGTGTGTTCCTTTAAGATATACGAAACATTTGTTTTATCAGTTTCTCCTTTTGATGTAGATTTTTACATAGATCTCTTCCCATTGCTTTAGCTATCAACTTCTGGAAAAGGTGGTATTTTCAATCCAAATGAGATGGATTTCATAGGTAAGTGTTTATGGGAAGGAGAAAAAATCCCAGTTTCGGCCCTTGGTGCAGTAGTGAAAAGGTAAGTAGAGCACATAAATATTCTCCTTTACACTCAGGTGACTATTCCATTTGCTGCATTTTCCTCCTTTCCTGGTCTTTTCACATCCATAGTGGGGTATTTAATTACGCAATGGTAAATAGAACAGCTTTAAAAGTTAGATGAAGACATCTACAAATAAAATTGAGGACGTCATAGAATGCCTTGCTTTGCATTATACCATAGAATACCTAGTGAGATCATCAGAACTTTCCCAGAGAAATTATGAAATCTGGGTAAGAATAAACTCAAGAGGGAAAAGGAATAAATGACGGACTCAGTGGACAAGGGGATGAAAGGGAGTTTTGACTTGTATAAAGCTGACCTTAGATTCCTAATTCCCAGTGATCATTATTGAGTGAGCTAAACTCAATTCTGCCAATGTGCCAGCCAAAAGCCAAAAAGTTAGGAAGTTCATTTCATAGTGTTGATCTGAGGGTTCACTTCTAAAATCATAAATTTTGTCTAACAGTGAAATACTTCAGCAGACATAATTGAGGTTGGTATCTGATTAAGTCTACTTGCAGTCACTGAAAGATAAAATTATATTACAGAAATTGAAGAATAGGAGCAGTTACGTTCTTATAAAGGCCATCCTATAAAGTGTTGTAACAGACCCAAGTCTATAATCTAAGTTGTCCAGTTAGCAAGGATTCTAGCTGCAACTGCTGTTTCATTTCACATGCCTAAATATCCCTTAAAAGTGGTCAGAAGATATTAATTATTGCATAGCTGGCATATTTGGAGGAAGATAGATATTAATATTTTAGCAGATTCTAAGAAATCCTTATAGTAGATATCTATGTTTAAGTGTTCAACAGATAAGATCAGTAGAAAATTATTCATAAAAGTAGTTTATTAAACCCAAAGTTGTCCACACAGTATTGTTTAACTTACTGTAGCAACTCTCATATGTTGTATGACTATACATACAATATCATATCTGGATTAGTCACTTTTTTTTACACCCATAAGAAAAATAATATATAATTTCAAATAGAGACAGAGTGGGAAAACATGTGGTTTTTTATCATTTCTCTCTCTTCAAATTCTTTGTCTTTTGCATGTCTTTTCTGAAAACCCATAAGAATCAGAGAATGGAACAGAAGGATTAAAAATAGCTGTTCTATAATTCTTTGTGTTTCATTCATCATCAAATAAAAGTAGACTTTGAACATGGTATAACAGTGACTGTTAGTTCAATCTGAGGAACTGATTATTTCTGACTCTCTAATGAAGCTCTGAGTGGGATTAGGCAACTGCCAAATGGAAGATCCAGCCTTTGGTTGCAGGCAGATAAGTAGCAAGTAGGTTCACACCTTACATTGCAGAAAGCCTGTGTCCAACTCTAACTTTCCTTAATTCCATTTTATGTTCACCAAAATGAAACAAACAAACAAAAAGCCTTTGATGGCACATCTTAGATTTGTTTAATAACCAGACACAGCAGGGTAATGATCCCTAGTGTTGGACATAGGACTGAATAGATGCAATCTCCGTTTTTTTTCTCATGGACATGACTAGATTTTATTGCCAAAAATCTTGATTGTATCTGTTACTCCACACTTGTAAAACACTGATGCTGGTGGAAAGAGACTGTGTGAGGGTGAAAGGCCTAGGAGAAGAGGAGGGAGAGGCAGAGGGCACAGTCTTTACTGCAGGGACCTCAGCTTTCCTCTGATATATAGAGTGACACACCATTATCCATGATTTTTGACAGCATGGCAATTCCCCAATGTTTTACTCTCAATAAGTTGGGCTCCCAGAATTCATTTGATTAACAAAACCCCACTAAGACCCCAATAGATCTGAAACTTGCCAAAGTGGTGGTGTGTGCTTTCTCTGCTCATTAAATTCATAGTGCTTCAAGATGTGCACCCTGAAATAGTTGTATACTTCTCAGCAGGTCTCTGATTTCTTTTGTATGTAAAACTGTATGAATAAAAATCAGTGGAAAGCACACTGAGTGATGTTTCCTTTTGTCACTGTTTATAGCAATCTTATATGTTTGAAAAATTTCAAAATCATTTGCTGCTGAACTAGGATCACCAAACAGTAAAGGGCAGAGGGAGGAAAAAAGAAAAAAACTTTAGTAATTCATAATTTCTTTGATTTTTTATGTGAATTGGACTCTTTGTTCTGAAGAAGCCAAATTCACATCAATCACATTTATAATTAGAAATTTTAATTGAGTGTTCTGAAATAAAAATAAGGTGAAAGTCCTCTAGTAAAATATGCCACCATATTCAAGAAGACAGTAAGGAATTCCAAAGATGTAGAAATTTATACGCTTTTTCCTCAATATGGTAAAAACAGACACTACTGGCCATACTGATAATACTGTATTTTTTTTTTTTTACATCTGTTAATCTCATTCTTTCTTGTCTGTCTTGTCTGCCTCTGTGGTGGTTAAAAATAATTAAGCATAGAATAATTACAGTTTTATTTCTGTCACGCATAGCTCAGAAAGTCATCAAACTTTCATCCTGGTTTTATTAAATAAAAACAAAATGGTGATTGCTACACTCCCTAATAAATGATGATAATGCTAAGAATACTGAACAAAAATATTCAAGTATTTCAAAATTTCACATTTTCAACAGGAACTTGACTAAGAAATGGCTGAAAAAGATAGAAATCTTGCTAGTGTCAATTCAAAGCTGGGCTGTTTAAGAACTCTGATGCCAGACTGCCATGTCATTGGAGTTAAGCCACAGAGCTCACAATAAACTCTTGTCCATACTTGGAAACATTAGAAGGTTTTTCAGCCTAGCTCCCCTTGTACCTTCTTCCCTGGCTATAGACAATGGCTTTTCTCTGGTTAGATTTGTTTCAGATATCAGCTGCTAACAGTTAAAAACACAAGGCCTCTTCTACTGTCTAATTATATCACAACAATAACTTTCTCCACAGCGAATTCCTTCTTCTTGGATTGTGTGTGTTCACATGACTTAGTGCACACACAGCAATCTTCCCTCCCAGGATAAGTCCTAAAACATTATTCAGTAAGACTGACTATTGCCACTGACTTACAGAATAATTTACTCTTTCCTCTACTTCTAACTGCTGCCATTCTGGGTGTTGCCAGAAATTTTTTGCTGTGATGGAACACTTTGAACAAATGTGCCCCTTTCAGCAAGATGGAAAATAATAAAATAGAAACAAATATACATGAGTGAATACAGAAAAAAATGGTAAGAGATTTGACAGTTTCCATGGTCTGAAAAAAATATATATTAAAGAAATAATAATAATCTTGATGTTCCTGTGTGAATGAAATAGGAAAATCCTTCTTGGTTTTATGATCAGTTTGTAGGAACTAGATTGTTTGCTACATGAGAGCTCAGTGTATTAAGTGTCCACAAAGTAAGTACCTAGTGTTCAGTAGCAGGGCTTCTATACGTATAGTTCAAGTACTTGTTGAGAGAAATCCCCTACCCCTAGATGGTGCTTCAGAGAGAATAAACGAGGCAGATCTTCTGCATAGAGCATACTAAATCAGGTGTTGCAAATTTCCCTTGAGGAAGCAACTAAATTATTTATGTATTTATTTTTAATTGTCATGGTTACCAGCTTAACCTCTGACTTTATTTACTGTTATTATGGTTCTGTTTTTAACTGGAAAAAAATCATAGCTGGAGTATTATGGAGAAAGGAAGAAACTGGGGGCTAAAGATACGATTTGAAAACAAGTCAATACTGATTCAACTAGATAGAATTTCAGTACAACTTTCCTAATGCAAATTTTCCCCAAATATGAAGGAGCAAAATTATTCATCCATATAGTTTTACCAATTTTTCCACTTCTGGTTTCTTCAAAATTTTAATATATATATATATGTAAAATATCAATTTTCTGTAGTATTTCTCAAACTTTATTTTAGATAGTAAGTGTAGGGAAGGGACAGCAGGTTGTATGAGGGATAGAAATTAAATTGGAGAGTTATAGATAGTGAACAAAGAATAGTATTTGTAAAATGTTTTGCTATTCAAATTTCATTATTTTAATGGAAGTCAAATAACCAAATGCCTTCAGAAATATGTCTAGAAATATAGAAATACTATATTTCTAGACATATTTTATATATTATATATATTACTATATACTGTATATATAGTATAATCAGGTACAGCTGAGAGGAATGTATTTGCTTGAATAATTTTCAAGTTACTGTTACACTGAGTATTTGTTTCAGCAGATGCTTTTAATGAAACTGGGATTTATAATGCAAAGAGGAAACACGTTAACCAAAGCAAGGTTACATGTGAAAGAAGAAAATAAAAAGGAAAAAAAAAGAAAGAAAAAAAAAGAAATAAAGATGTTACTAACATGGAAAACGACTGCAGGGCCTGATTTAAAGCATGACCTATCTCCCAATCTTCCTCTCCACTCACTGGCCCTAGAGGCAATGTGTCGACATCAGCCAACTGGGTCCCAACCCCAACACAACAGTCAGACTGTACAACAGGTGTGGGAAAATATTGGATGTAACACAGCCAGGGCTGGTTTTGTTCGGATTTTTTTTTTATTTTTTTTTTTTTTAGTTTTTGCGTAAAGAGTAACAGTCTATTCTGATTAGGTGCTACTAACTTTATTTTGATGCATTAAAAAATAAAAAGGGGGTTATTGTTATATTGACTGTGTTATGTTAGCTTAAGAGAAACATTGAGAACATTGAGGTGTTTTTAGAAGTGTCTTCAGGTCACCTTGGCAAATAAAGCATATTGTCCACATGCATCTGACTGAACTATTCCCCTTTTAATTTGCACTAAATTCTTTTCTGTTTCAGTGTTCTTTTTAGTTTTAGTGTTGTCTTGCTTATTAGAAGCATATTTTATTTTTACTATAACTTTTTTTTTTCCCTCTTTCCTTCCCTGCTGCTTTTCCTTCCTGTAAGCTACTATACAAGGTTTTTTTCTCATCCTTTCTCTTTACCCCTCAAACTCTTTTCCCTTTTTCTGTCATTCCAGTTGCATGCATACTCACTGTCATCTTCTTTCTATTTTTCTTTCTCCGGTTCATTCACAGTTTCTGTTCTTTGGCAGACAATTAGCGCGAAGGGTATGACAAGTATCCATTTTCATAGCTTCTATACATTATTCTATACTGTCTTTACCTCCATGTAATTTGAAGTCTCTATTCCCCTATCTCCATTTTTTGTATGCTAATTGATTAATTCTATGGTTGGTTGATATTTTAGGTACTCATGTACTTCTGACGCTCACTCCCCCCAATTTAGTGAGAAAATAAGCATGGGGCTTGGAAATCAATGATGAAGGGAACATATATCTAGCTAATATTATTTTTACTCTAAGTATAAATACAAATATAACATGAAGGATATAGGCAGTTCAGGATGCAAAATAAGGAAAACCAGAAGGAATCCTGAGGGGAAAAAAAAAAAAAAAAAAAGAAAAGAAAAACCACACTGGAGTCTGATGATATTGTATGAATTAGTGGAATATGGAGACAGATAGATAACCTTCGGTCTAACAGCTATGTTAACACTTACAGCACTTTTCTATTTTCCTGTTACATAATTTTATAGCTTATTTGCATGGAGTAGTATTTAATGAAGGAATGCCAACAGAGAATTTAATTTCTTCTTGATTTTAGAAGGAGAAGATGTGCATCTCCACGTTTTTTAAACTTGTCACAGTTATTTATGTACATATACACGCACATTTGTTATTTGCAATGCAAATGGTTTGCCATGGCACAAATGCAGACATTTACTTATGCACCACTTAATTAAGAATTCAGAGTATTGCAAATTAATTCATTAATCAACTTTCTTGTCAGTTTATCTCAAATAATTTAACATTTATGATTCAAGCCATTAGTAGTACTTTTTCACCCTTGAAAAAGTGCCAATTTAACCAGTATCAGTGTCACCTCATTTCAATAACTATTAAAAAGAAAAATATGGATTTTTTCACACACTTGGTGGTTCGTAACAGTATTTTGTGTCATTCTTCTTAAAGAAATAATCAAATACATAATTATTCAAATGCAGTGATATGAATATATCCCTTATATATAAATAGGAATACATAAATATTGCATATAGTAGTATATAAATATTAAATATAGTAATGTATAAATATATCCTTAACACTGAGCTATTGTAGGTGGGGCAGAAGAGTCCATAAACATAACAGCATTAGTGTGAAGAAACAAGAGATGTTAGTACAGTTCACAATAACTGCAAATTCAGAGTGATTTGAATTACATTCAAGAGTGATAAAAATCACTACTTTGAAAAGTAAGCTTACACACAGAAGGCTACAGTAGCCTTTTTTTGTATTCCATTATACTTGTATATTTTCATACTTTTTTGAATTCCATTATTTGCCACAAAAGAGTATATTCTTGGAAGCTATTTGGAAGCCACTCAATGTCAAACCAATAATAATAATCATCTTCATCATCATCATCATCATCATCATCATCATCAATCATCATCGTCTTCTCCTTCCCACTTAAATGAAAAGGAAAAAATTAAAATAATTAAGGTAATGATTTACTAGCATTTTTAGTTCAAAAGATCAAAAGGCTGCAAAGCAAAAGTGGAATAATCTCATTATATACTGCTGAACCTTTATCTAGGTTTTCTAAAAAACAACAACAAAGACAACAAAAACAACAATAACAGACACAACATCTTCACTATTTCTGTTAAATTTCCTTCAAAGTATGTGCTTTGAACCAACAAGCAAAAAAGATTATGAGAACACTTTTCAAGCAAAAAGAAAAAAGCTCTTTTGGAGCTACAACTAGACATATGCACATAATTGAGATGATCATTCTTAAAAATGTTTGCACTGAGAAAGTGTTTTTGGAGAAGGTACTGTATCTTTGACTTATGCCTCATCTGCCAGCATGGCTGTGACCTTCAGATAGGTTTTTAAGTCTGTGCATATGTGATCAGTATACAGACTTTGATCTTGTTACAGGAGGGAGTTTTAAGATGGATCAAAGAGATGGAAGGCATCCCAAAGTAATCAAGGTTGTGCCTGTGCCTCAAGCCAACACTGAATATATCTAAAACATTTCTGATGTGCCTGTCTGGATGTGTAAAGAGGATTGAAAACTAGAGCAAGATCACTGGTTTGATTTTCAAACTTTTGCTTGTAGATCAATTACTAGAAGAGGCTCTTGGAAGGCTGAACATACTAGCTTGGATTAGCTTGGTAACTTATTCAAGCTTTATTAAAAAAACTCCAGTTAAATCAGTGCACAAGTTCTGACGTGAACCATTCTTTTCTGTTTATTTACTTGGGTGGATTTTATCTAACCATTCCGGTGGAGGAATGTGCACTTCTAAATTTAGCAAGTATCTTCTTTAGCTTCTTGCAGAACTGATCTTATTTAACTTAAGGCTTTCATGTGCATCCTTCATCCTACTTCACTGACCTTACAACTTTTTCCCATCCTACAATTATAACTTAACAACATTGATTCTTCTGACAACTAATTATCCAAAGTGCAAATTCAGTTTTTGCCACCAAGCTCAGTTAAGAAATGGATAAACATGTTAGCATGAAACAGGAAACACAATGTACTCCAATTTTGTTTTTAGTCTTATATATGCCAATTACTTGCCAAGAAATTAGTATTTTATCTAAGAACATAAACTAAGTTTTTGACCTCATCATAATATTTACACACATATTTAGTTATTAACTACCAAGTTTATTTAGCAGCACAGAGATGTTTCAGCATAATCCTTTAATTTTCTTTTTTTTTTTTTTGGGGGGGGGGGGTAAACAAAACAAAAGCAAACAGCGTTAACTATGCCTGCATGTAAACACTCTTTCAAATAAAAATGCAATTTCCTCCTTTGATAATATTGATCAGTGTTTTATATTGGCTTTTAACTTTTTAATTTCCACTGTAATGTGCTGTCATTATTCCTTCTTGGGGAAATGCTTGATCTTTGTGAGAACTTGCTGTGTTTTGACAATAACGCCCTTGGATTAAGTATGGAAAGCAGAGCCATGCTCAAAACTAAACAGAACAATGTTTTTATTTTCAGGCAGTGTCAGATTAGGTCTGTGTGCTCAGCAGGAATTGAAGGCTTATATTTATTTAGAATATTTCACAGATAGCAATCTACAGAAATATGAATTTGAAAAAGAGATAGTAACTATGCAGAGGGACAATAACAGAATTATAGTAAATTAGTAAATGGTATATTCAACTAAGTGAGTAAACATATTTTTAAAACTAAATGATACTGGGAACAACAACAACAACAAAAAGATATTTTGTGTTTAGAAAGTATACATTTGCTCTGGCCAGTAACTTACACTGACTTCTAACTCTGACATTTTAAATCCATTACATGGAGTAAAAGCTTCTAAACTATTTTTCTTCTGCCATCTGAAGAAAGACTTTTTACATGTCCTTTCAGATGGAGCCATCCTAAATCACTATTCCCTTCTTCAAAAATCATCTTTCCATTTACTATGATATACACTAAAATCCTCAGGATCTGTTTTCTGTAAATATCAGGGGCATGTATTCTACTGACAAAATGTAAGGGAAATTAAATGTCAGTGCAACTTCTGCGTGTATCTCAAGAGTAAAAGTATCGCATGACAATGTAAGAGTCTCTGTTCAGAAAGAAAGATGTCATTCCCGGTTTTCATGAACAAACCATAAACTGAAACAAACATTTACCTGAGGACACTGTGAAGTTCTAATTTGTGCAATAGAATCAGTTTGAGTCTAAACTTAGTTGAATGAATATGGGCTGTGAATTCACTCCCATTCAGTGGGAACTCACTGTTACTTCTCAGATACCTGTCAGCATTACTATGCCATGTATTATATCACAGATTTTTATTTGACATTTAACATTTGACAATACACATCCCAGAAAAGGGAGAGTCTTTCACTCACAACAGCAACTTATGGACCTAAAGACTTAAAAAATAATAATAAATAAAACTAAAAAAAAAAAAAAAGGCTTTTAAATAAGGATGCATCTTCCAATATTTCTATAATGACAGTTGTTGATACTAACACAGTATGGCGGCTATGAGCCAGAGAAGGGGCCTGGCTCCCAGCACTGTGTTTCCGGTTGCTACTGTTGAACTTAGTTATATAAATGGTTGGTCTGACCCAGTAAGACACATCATTTGTTCTGATGTTCTCCTGCACACAGATGCTGCTTTTATTTCCCTCTGATCTCTGGGCTCCATTTACTGTTCTTATTGTTGCAATAGGTTATATGAGAAACTTCAGAAAGACTACTTCTTTCATTACGCAGGGTTTTTTGTTTGGTTGGTTGGTTGGTTTTTGTTTGTTTGTTTGTTTTTCTTTTCCTATAAGCAAATGCTGTGACCTTTCAGGGTATGACCTTTTTGCCACATAATTTTTAGGCAGTTATGACCACATAACTCTATAGTTCTGTGTGTCTATGTGGAAACCATCTTAATAAATGTGCTATTATAGAGACCAGATCATATTAATTCCTAACGTTGACTCAATTTTAAAAACTGCCAGCAAGGTTTTAAAGAAAAGATTCATATTAGGAGAAGAATTTAGAATTAAGATTATAGAGCAGTCCTGTAATTGAATGGGATTTACTAGCAAACTTGAAAATCATACCTTATAACACTGAGTTTAAAAAGGAATATATCCATATAACATGCAATGATTTATTTTCAAATTCAATTGACTAGTGTGTTGAAGTAAGCATAACCAGGGTCATTTGGTTCCAGCTCCATAAATTACCTTGAAAAGCAGTACTCGTTCCATCTGAAATTAGATACCTAGTTAGGTAACATAGGAAAACAAGCTTCTTAAAAAATTAGCTTGCTTTTTTATTTCTCTGTGGAAGAGACATGAAAAGACCTTACTTTGCATTTTAATTTCTTTCTTTACAAAGAAAACCTCAATTAGGAGGTTTCTGCTAAAGGAGTTTTTACCTGGTGATTGTGTGTGTGTGTGTGTGTGGTAGTTCCTCTAAATAATCTAAGTCTCCCTGCAACTGAAGACATTGCTTATTTATATTTTCATACTTACATGCTAGAGTACATTTGTCTTGTGTTTCAAAGTATTTATTTCTAATAGAATTATGATACAAAGTAATTATATTTGCTATTTTCACTTCAGTCAACTCTTGATTGGTAAAAATGGATAAGACTATATTTGCACTATAAATTTGACGCCTCAGGATCATAAAAATATAATGACTTGGGGTAATTATTAATTTTATTTGTTTTTAAACATATATACAAAAAAAAGGCTGATTGGAAGTAACATTCCAATGTAAAGATTCAAATAGAAAGTGTGTAAAACAAATGTCAAGCTAAATGTCAAATCAAATTAATCCCGCATTCAGGAAACTGATTTAGATACACTGAAAACATACAAATCCCATTTTTCTCTAAAAATTTTCAGTATTCAGGGAAAAGTGAAAAATGAGACAGAACAACAGAAACAACAGAAAATGGTTCTGCAGACTAGAAGTCAAACATTGAAAGCATGATGGCGCACTAATGGATAACTGAAACAGTGAAAGCATAAGTGGTAAAAACACAAGGAACAGTGAAAATGCACCAGTATTTTAAGATGGGAGAGGATGTAGAAAAGGAAAAAGAGACACGTGAAATGAAGCACAGGACTGAGCAGTTAAAGAAACAAGGACTGACTGATTTCTTTTTGGGGGATGGAGGTCAACACTTTGTATGAACAGTGAATAAACACACGGAAGAGTAGGTTTCAGTGTCCTACACAAATTTTTCCTGAACCCTTTCTTTTTAATTTTTAGGGCTTTTTTTTTTCCCCAAAAAAAATTATTAACATAATAAGATGAAGAGAAAAATACTACGACTGATTATTTTTACTTGCATTATCATGATATGATACAGTATTCAAAATAACAGAAAATAAATTGTTAATTTCAGCATTATTCTAATCAAGTTTTCTAATATAACCAAACCAGAAAGTGTATTTCTACACATTCATTAAAAAATACTTTGGCGGTTTCAATTACTGTATTGGAGAAAATGAGGTAAAATTTAAAAGCCTCAAAAAAAAAATTAAATGTGTGAATTTATTCTGTAAAACTGACACATATTTGATAGTCATTCTTTATGTTCAACCTTAGGGTGCCTATTTACTGATTCTGTAAAAATTAAATCATCATTAATATTCTTCTTTCATCAGTGTTGTAAAGAGCTTGATGCTGACTGTTTGCTACAGCTCTGATGTGAGTCTAGTCCTGAACAGTAAACTATCTGGAAGAAGTAATGAATTTACCACAGATCTGGCAAAACAAAAAAATAGCAACAACAAAGTATAGCAATATGCATTGTGAATTTCATTCATTTTACCTTAGAGATATCTAATACAAACAAAATTAATTACCACCTAGGTAGATACCTAGTTTTCCTACAAAGTCAGTGAAAGAAAACAGGTGATCTATGCTATAACCTGACTTAATGCTTATGTTCATCACAGTATGATATCAAGGACTTTCTGGATATATTTGTTAAAACAGCCTAGATGTTTGGACATATCCAGATAACTATAATATAAATGTGAAAAGTTCCATCAGTTGAATTCCACCAGATTACTAACTAAAGTTAACTGAAGAGCAGAAGCCTGTTACAAGGAACCTAACTCCTATTTCAAAACTGGCAAATAAACAGGGCCAAGTAAATATGAATTAAAATGCTGAACTGCTTTTCATGATCTGTCTGTTGAGAGATGTGAATCCTTGTGAAGCCACTTTTTATTTTTTTATTTTTAGAAATAAGAGAGTTTTGTATTATGGATGTAGCCTTAATGTATGTAGCCAACAGCTCTTGCAAAGAGTTAGTATCTTAGTCACTATGCTGATGAGGAATCCTATTGCAGAATGTCTGTGATTGTATGCTAGCTATCAGATAGCTCACGTAGGTGATTTTGAGGGTAAGTGACCACAGGAAGATTGATCATCATAATATGGTCAGAACGGCAGAAAACAAGAATAATTAAGTACAGCAGAAAGGGCTATTCGAAAGAGAGACTCAGTCAGTCAGTAAGAAGCAAAAGAAAAAAATATACTTTTTTCTTTTTTTTTTTTTTTAACGTAAGGGGAAGCCATTTGGCTTCCTTCATACATTAGTAGTCACAGAAGGTATTAATTATTAATAAAATCAAAATCAATTAACAAAATAAAACCCCACTCCTTAAAGCTAAATTGAAGATATGCAAGCATTTTAAGCTGTATTTTGTCCATTATCTGTTGCTAAAAATGGCTCATAAATGCCAGTTGTTGTGCTAAGCAGCTGAACTCTACAACAGCTCTTTCCCTTCCCCTCCTCAAAGGGAAAGGGGGAGAAAAAAAAAAAACAAAAAAAAAACAACAAACAATGAAAAGAGCTCAAGCATTGAGATAAGGACAGGGACATCATTCAACAGTTATCATCACAGGCATAACAGACTTAGCATAGGGCGATTAATATAATTTATTTCCTACTACTAACAAGCTAGAACAGCGAGAAACTAAAAGCCAAATAAAAACACCTCTCCCCCATCCACCCTCTTCTATCCCCCTTGCCCCCTAAGCAGTGCAGGGGACCGGAGAATGGGGACTGCAGTCAGTCCCTAACACTTTGTCTCTGCTGCTCCTTCACAGTCACTCTCTGCCCCTGCTCCACGTGGGGTCCCTACCACGGGATGCCGTCCTTCCCAAACTGATCCTGCAGGGGCTTCCCATAGGCAGCAGCTCTTCAAGAATTGCTCCCATATGGCTCCGTACCACAGGGTCCATCTGTCAGGAGCAAACTGCTCCAGCACGGGGCCCCCATGAGCAACAGCTCCCCCCAGGCCCCCTGCTCCTGCGTGGGCTCCTCTCCAAGGGCTGCAGCTCCGGCCCGGGGCCTGCTCCTGCGGGGGCTCTCCATGGGCCGCAGCCTCCTCCAGGCCACATCCACCTGCTCCACTGGTGGCTCCTCCACGGGCTGCAGCGTGAAGATCTGCTCCATGTGGGACCCATGGGCTGCAGGGGGACAGCCTGCTCCACCAGGGGCCTCTCCACAGGCTGCACTGGAACTGCTGCTGTGTGCCTGGAGCACCTCCTGCCCTCCTTCTGCACAGACCTTGAGTTCTGTAGTCTCCTCTCCCAGCTGGTGTTGTGCGCAGTTCTTTTTCCCTTACTTAAATCTGCTTTCACAGAGATGAAAACAACATCACTTATTTTCTCAGTTCTGGCAAGCAGTGGGTCCCCTTTAGAGCCATCTGAAACTGGCCCATATCTAACATGGGGCAGCTGCTGGTCTTTTCTCACAAAGGACATCCCTCCAGCCCCTCCTCTACCAAAACCTTGCCATCTAAACCCAATACACCAGTGAACACTTCTGTTTTGTTTTCCTTCAGCTGCTTACCTCAATAATATATCAGAAAATATGTCTTACATTTTATAACAGCAATGCATTGCTATGTAGTTCTGTGATGACTTTGTTAAACTTGGCCACAGTTGCACACATGAAGTATTCACCTATACCTCACTGTGGTATGGCAACCCCTACATAGTACTTCGAGAAACAGGAACATATATTTTAACATACTACACTGTCTCTGATTTTCTCATTAAAGGTGCATACTGACTTTCCAATTTTCTCTCTGAATTCCATGTTAAAATTCTCTATTATTACTGCTTAACAAAAATGTGCTTCTGGAGCAAAGTTTTACACAAAGTGCTTTAATCCAGTAATATTGAATGTCCTGAAAGGATTACAATACATTGGAGAATCAGAATTAAGAGAGGATTTCTCACTTATTTATCTGACTCTGGGTAATTCAGAAGGGGAAAACTATCATTCTTTTAGTAATTTCATTAACATTTAGACAATACAAAATCTATGTCTTACAATAAAATCTATACGAGGTCCAACCTTGTTTACCTCATCTTCCTGCCTTCCTCCTCTTCTCAATAAAATCCTGTTTTACTCTACTGTGTTTCTTGCTCATGTAAGGAAAGTCATGTAAATTATTTGTCATCTGATAACTGGAAAGTTATTGCCTAAATACAAATATTTATAACAATGCCTAAGAAATGAAACAACAGGCAAAGATTATAACTATTACAGAAATGATTATACCATAAAAGAGCATAGCTGAACTTAATCCATTATGTATTTAGTTCCAAGTGGCCTATGAAGAACTATGTACTTTCTTGACAGCTGAAAGTTATAAGTTTTCTTACTAATTATACCAGATCACTGGATTAGCACAGTATAAGCAGGGAAGTATAACTACATACAATGTATATTAAACCCTTATTTTAGATCTACTGATTGAATGTCAGTTTTCTAGAATAAAGGTTGCATTTTAGGCTTTTCATTTATTATTTCTAATTGCTTTAGTAAAGCTAAAAATATAATATTTCAAGAGTGCTTCAAGAGTAGAATTTATGCTTCCTAGGCACACCTGAAATACCATACCAGCAATGTCAAAATCCTTACACAAACAGCAACACAGCCCATATTATCCCTTCCTCGCTCATAACTGAATAGAAACTTCATCTGAAGAAGAAAGTGATGGGAGGACTCACGGAAGGCCTCACTTCAAAGGCAGGTGGTGGAATGGCTAGGGTGGAGTTAATTTCTTCATCACAGCCCATATACATATGGTACTGTGCTTTAGACTGGTGACAGTGTTGATAACACACTGATGGTTTAGCTACTGCTGAGAATCATAGAATGGCTTGGGTTGGAAGGGACCTCAAAGATCATCTAGTTCCAACCCCCCACCATAGGCAGGGACGCCATCCACTAGATCAGGTTGCTCAGGGCCTCATCTAACCTAGTCTTGAACACCTCCAGGAATGGGCCATCTACAACCTCTCTAGGCAACCTATCCCTGTGTCTCATCATCCTCTGAATAGTGCTTACACAACACCAAGGGTTTCCTGTTTCTCACTTTACCCCACAGCAAGTACGGTGGGCACGAGAGTGATCTGAGCTGACCAGAGGGATATTCCATACCACAAAACATCATGCTCGGCAGTGAAACTAGGCAGGGAGAGTTTTTCCAAAGTAGTCATTGCTCAGAGATTGGCTGGGTATTGGTCCACTAATTTTGAGTGATTGTCTTTGCATCATTTTTTTTCCCTTTACTTATTAAACTGTCTTTATCTTGACCCATGAGTTTCTTTTCTGCTTTCATCTTTCTGTTTCTCTCTCCCATATCACTATGGGGGACTGAGTAAGCAACTGGATGGGGGCTTTTCTACCAGCTGGGGTCAACCCACCACATTACCTCAAACCATTCACAGAAAAAGCTAGCTCTCACAGACCTACAAGTCCAGCAAATGGTGTTTGGGAAGAATTGTCATTTGTGTCCGTACATTTTGGCTTCAGTGAAAGGTGAACCAGAAGTTAAGATGCAACTCTAATGCGAGGTAAACACACACACACACACACACACACACAAACAAAAGTCTACCCAGAGATTTTTGTCCATCTGCATCTGTTTTTATAACATTCATCTTTTCATCTCTTAGAATCCCCAATATTTTTCGGATGTCCCCAGAAACAAATAATTTTGATGTGAAGCACCTAATGTTACTGTAATACTGCCTAGTATATTAGCTACAAAGATGAGAGAATTTTCACAGATATATCCTGGGTCATAAGTTCCAGTGTAGCTTGCACACATTAATTAGTTCCATGAAATATGATTTATGCTGTTTAAAACCATTTCAATAGTTTCATCCAGAAATTAAGCTAGGGCTAGCATGCTAAGTGTTTTCTTACACAGATGATGGTGCTACACACTATGCTGCCATGATGGCCAACAACAACAATCTTACTCTTTTCTTCATCTATGTTGAAACACTTCCAAAGCCATATAAATTAAAGCAGACTATCCTTAGCTTTAAAATTTGTCCTTTGATTTACAATGAAACAACTTCTCAATTATATTCTTCTATGGTTCTTCAACCATAACTTTGAGAGGCACTGTGAGACTAGGACAGAAATCAGGCTTAGTGGTCCAAAGATTTCATACTTCAGAAACACAGGAACCTCTTTTAGCAGTTTGAGATATTTTTATAGTCATTTTAGAATTGTTGTTTCTTAACCTCTGAAATACTCAGAACACCAAATAAGAAAAAAAAAAAATCCATTGTATCTTTAGGTAATCAGGAAAAGTTAAGTTTACTCCTTTATTCTGATTTGACCTTGTCTGGCTTACATCATGATAAAACTGAAACACATCACCTTCATTTGGCATAAAAGTTTCACATTCAGTTAAGAAAACAAAAATCAAGACCGTAACACTAGATACAAAAGTTATGTGAGATATAAAAACATTTTAGCAAAAAAAAATTTTTAAAATTGTTTTTATCTCAATGAAATATTGGTTTATTTCTCTTATTCATTTATCTGTCTCTCACTCTCTTACCTACAATAAAGGATATATATATATATATATTTTAATTATTATTATTATTTTTATAATGGACTAAAAATTAGAGGCTTTTGTCATTTAAGTGTCTTTACTTTTCCTCAAAATTCCCAACTAAAATTGTCTCCCTTTTTTATTTAAGATAAGAGATCATTGACCACAGTTAAGACAGACCCCTAGACTGAGTTTGATTTACAGGGTAATAAATATTTGGATCACACCAGAAGCATATCTAGGTCTTGGAAATGAGATTCTAGTTCAACGAAGATGAGATCAGGAAATTGAACTTGTAAAATGGTGCACTGAGGCAGAACAGAAAGATGACACAGATATTGCTAGACCACATCTTTTCTCTCCTTTGTTTTTTCTTTTCCACTGAAGCCTCTACTACTTAATGTGTTTATAGGTTATCTAAAATCAGTGTTTGCAGGTCATACACATTTTTTTTAAACTCATAAAATCTAAAGACAAATGAGAAGAGCTGCATGACTTCATAGTTCTGTGCAATAGCACAAAGCAATATTTGTAGAAATAATAATAATAAAAAAGTAACCCTTTAATACTCCTATATAGACTTTTTTTTTTTTTTTTTTAATTTGTAGAAAGCAAGATATACATGGCTTCAACAAATTGATATCACTGGCTGTTAAAAAAAGATTTGACGGAAATATAGGCTACAGCTCAGAAACTTCCTAACCTGCTAATTTCTGGAATGGTACACCTAACATCAGTTTCCTTCTACCTTTTCTGTTAAGTGTATGTTCCTACTCATGTTAGACAGTGTACAGGGCTAGTCAGACTGACCTTTGGACTATCTCAATACAGCCATCAAAATATTCTTCTGTTTATCCATGGTCTTCATCATACACCATATGGCTAAATCATAAAAAAAAAAAAAAAAAGTTTGCACAAGTAACCTCAGGAAAAAAAATGGCATTGGTAGTAGGTTTGTTTGTTTTTTCCTTTAAGCAGGAATAGAAATATTTAAATGAAGGTTGGACTCCAGGACAGTGAAACCAAACCTGGGTAGCAATGACAGCATTCCTATCACTGCTGTGGATCCACAGTGACCTCATGGGGTGAGGACATCCTTACAAAGATACAGAAACCCATAATCTTAAAGGAAAAATACTATCTTCACAGACAGGTCGTTTATGCTTTAAAGTACCACAAGCAGTTGGATCTGGCATAACTGGCCCCTAATGTGTAGGCAAGGTCATGGGATTTGTGGGTGAGTGTGGGCATAGGGTTGTGTCCTGTTCTAGTGCAGAATGAAGGGACTGCTGCCACTCTTCCCACTGTCACTGCCCACAGACATTTGTTGCTCTCTAATTCTCTGTCTGAGCTGATCATCTGGGCACCTCCTAACACTTTTTGGTCAAAAAACAATGTTTTCTTAGCAAGTCTGAGCAATAGGACCTTGGTAATCCTTGGCTTGAATTGATTCCTCCTACAAACAGTTCTACCTACAACCAAGTAAATTTGCCTTTCACATCTGTGCAGAGCAACTGTAACTCTTCCAAGGTAGGTGCAAGTTGTACCCCTCGCCATGGGTGCTGAGAGATGGCAAATATCAGCACATTACATTTCAGCACTGACCACACCCAGCTGTGTCCACTAGCCTCCTTCATTTCAGTTTATAGAAATGTACTGAGTATAGGTGGCAAGAATTTAGCAGTGGGGGCAGTGGTCCCAGCCAGCTCCACCATGGGGGCATGGGTGGGCCCACCTGCTGTCCTGTGAGCACCTCGGGGAAAGCCTAGGGAAGAAACAGCAAAATGCTGCACAGAAGTGAGGACTGAGGGAAAAAGTGTGAAAAACTGCAGGTCCTGAGGGGAGAAGAAAAAGAGAGGGCCCTCGTTTCTACTGTAGGCACTGGGCCAGTGATTCCCCTGCAAGCCCATGTGGAGGCTACAGTGAAGCAGGTTGTCCCCCTGCAGCCCGGGGAGGACTCCATGCTGGAGTAGATTTATCCTGAAGGACTGCAGCCCATGGGAAGGACCTGTGCTGGAGCAGGGAAAAAGTGTGAGAAGGATAGAGTGGCAGAGACTCAGCCCCCATTCCCACGTGCCACTTGGAGGGGGAGGATGTAAAGGATTCAGAGATGAAGGAGTGAAGTTGAGCCTGGAAAAAGGAAAGAGGGGGATGTATTTTAATTTTCGTCTTCATTTCTCACCATTCAAATCCACTTTAACCGGGAAAAAAAAATCATTTTTCTCTAAGTCAGTTCTGTTTTGCCTGTGATGGTGAGTGATCTCCCTGTCTCTATCTTGAACCATGAGCTTTTTTTATTCCATTTTCTCCCCCTGTCCTACTGAGGAGCAGGAGTAAGGAAGCAGCTGGGTGATAGTTTGACCTTCAACCATGGTCAACCCACCACCAACAGGAATTTGCAGCAGTTACTTAAGTCTCTACCAGAGCGGAGGAGGGCACACAATATTGGGTAGACGTCAGTCTGTGCTGGCAGTTACCCAGCTCTGGCTGAGGCTGGTGCAAGCTGAAAGCCATTTTTACACCTCTGTGAAGAGACTGTTGCCACCCTTCCCACTGTCACTCACCACAGGTGTCTGTTGCTCTTTCCAATTCTCCATCTGAGCTGATTATCTGGGCACCTCCTAACACATTTTAGTCAAAAAGCAATGTTATCTTTGCAAGCTCTATTCGAGCTCCTAGTGAAAGTGGTTAATGGAATCCTTTGGATTTATTTGATGCCACTAGACTTTAACCTTAGAAAAACACAGAGCATCACACTAGCTGTACAAAAGGCTACATCCAAGCAATTGCCAGCTAAAAGACAAATGTGGTGTCTGTTACTTTATTGCTGAGTTGTGGCTGTGTGCTCATAAGTGGTTGGTCAGCATGCCACACGGCCAAAGAGGAAACGTCAGACTCAGGTAACAAATGTAGCGTATGTGGTACATGTAATTCTATCGCAAATACAATTTTGTGCATGAATAAATTGCTTGGCAGTGTGTTTTCTGTTGAAGATTTTCCAAGCAATCTTACATGTGTTCTTGGATTCATAACTGCAGAGGAACAAGGATAGTTTTTTACTGCATCTAAATTCAGACACCTACAGAGAGCTCCTGTTTACCTTCTACACACTCCAATCTTTTCGCTTGCAAGCTTGAGACCACAAGATGAGTTGGCTGATTCACTCATCTGATAGAAAATTAATCCCTTCTTCCCTCCCACATGCTGAGAAACGTAGTTTCTGTCGTCAGTGAACTGAACCAACTCATTCTCCAGGGGAGCTGCATCAAGATGGATGATACAGGGGAAAAGGATGGAAAAATAGACTGGGCAGCATCACAAAATTGCATTGGATTAAGTATGATAGGAAACTATACCTTGGTAAATTCCTGAACAAATGTCTGGTGATCTTATACGTGAATACTTTTTTTATGTAATACCTTCAAAATTAGCATTTTCTGGATATCATGTTGTTTTTACACACCTTTGGGATAGAGATACATCTGTAGGTGACAAAAACAAACCAGTTTTTGCAAGTAGTGAAATCATATTTGTCTATTCTTGCGATTCTACTTGGAATCACTTTGCTTATTTACACATCTTTCAGACCGATTATTACTATAAATGCACATGCAGAGCTTTAAATATCCAAAGGGGTTACATCAAGCTGTAAAATCTTGTAACAGTAAGCATACACCCTGTAGGATCCACTTGCACTGATAAAAATGTATGTTTGCGTCACTGGTTCCAGATTCCCTGTTACAGTTCTTACTGGAAATCTCTCTATTAAACTTCAGGACAAAGATTTTACATTTAAGAAATCTTTAGGTTAATTTATTAACAGATTTTCTTTGAAAGCAGTTCTTAAATCAAATACAATTTAACCTTAGCAAAATTTCATTGAAAATTCTAGCAATAAGAGAACTAAGGAAAAAAAAATCCAATTTCAGAAGCTACTGACATAATCTGTTGGGCATATTTGATTTAAAATAGAAATTGAAATTTTTTTAATGAAACTAAAAATGAAGAGTATTGTTTCCTAAAAAAAAAAAAACAAAACAAAACAAAAAAAGATAATAATAATTAAAAAAAATCTATGCTGTATAGCAAGAAATTATTGTGCAACATGTCCATGGAAGCAGTTACTTAGTAGAATGTATCAGAAAAAAAGAAAAAAGTCAGATGTTGTACTGTAATACATGAAATTAACTACTACTGTCAATATCACACTGATTTATGACAAAATTAGGACTACATTAGTGGTGTGTGCCAAATGGTATAATTTATGGCATAAGGATTTTCTTCTAAAATAAAACTGAGGCAACTGTGGTAATAAATCAGCCTTTTTTTTGTTTTTTAATTTTGTTAAAAAAAAAATAGAAAGATTAGTTTAATCAAAACTACTCTGTCACACTAACTGAATAGATTTCTAAATAAATTATTTGTAAAATACTGCAATATCTATATAAACCACTCCAATAAATCATAAGGGCAGCATTATATTATTATTGTATTATTGTTATAATATTTATTTGATTATTTTTGATCGGAGGGGCTGAGTTCTCAGTTACCTTTATCAGACAGTTCTGTGCAAAACTACAGACTGATGATATGCCACCTCTTTATTTGCTGCCATTTCCTGGGACAGTCCTAGAAACCTAATTTTATTTTGGCAAGTAAAGCTTTTAACTTGTGTACCATTCTGTTACCTTTTGACAGTTTATTTATTTATTTATTTATTTAAGCGGTTAGAAGATAAGAAAATTCAGATAGATACAAAGATTTTCAAGAAGTTGAAAGAAGTAGACATAAACCATCTCTCTCTCTTCTGTTTTTCAATAATATTAAGCATACTGGTACATCTGCAACAAAGAAAACAATATTAAAAGTGTTTTAACGAGATCAATTTGTGAAATATAAAATTCTTTTTATGATAAGATCACCCATCTAGTCGATCAAGGGAAACCAGCTGATGTGATCTTTTTGGACTTCAGCAAAGCTTTTGACACGGTTTCCCATAGGATCCTACGGGACAAAATGTCCAGCATACAGCTAAACAAAAACATCATACGATGGGTGAGCAATTGGCTGACGAGCAGGGCTCAAAGGGTTGTGCTGAATGGGGCCACATCTGGCTGGCGGATGGTCACTAGTGAAGTCCCTCAAGGCTCCATTTTAGGGCCAGTCCTCTTCAATGTTTTTATAAATGATTTGGATATAGGACTAGAAGGTGTTTTGAGCAAATTTGCCGACGACACCAAACTTGGAGGAGTTGTGGACTCGGATGAGGGTGGAAAGGCCTTGCAGAGAGATCTGGACAGATTGGAGAGCTGGGCAATCACCAACCACATGAAGTTTAACAAAAGCAAGTACCGGGTCCTGCACCTGGGACAGGGCAACCCTGGCTATACGTACAGACTGGGCGACAAGACGCTGGAGAGCAGCCCCGCAGAGAGGGATCTGGGGGTTGTGGTTGACAGCAAGTTGAATATGAGCCAGCAGTGTGCCCTGGCAGCCAGGAGGGTCAACCGTATCCTGGGATGCCTCAAGCATGGCATTGCTACTCAGTCGAGGGAAGTGATTGTCCCGCTCTACTGTGCGCTGGTGCGGCCTCACCTCGAGTACTGTGTGCAGTTCTGGGCACCACAGTACAAAAAGGCCATTAAACTGTTGGAGAGTGTCCAGAGGAGGGCGACAAAGATGGTGAAGGGCCTAGAGGGGAAGACATATGAGGAGCGGCTGAGGTCACTTGGCCTGTTCAGCTTGGAGAAAAGGAGGCTGAGGGGGACCTCATCACAGTCTACAACTTCCTCACAAGGGGGAGTGGAGAGGCAGGTGACCTATTCTCCGTTATCACCAGTGATAGAACCCACAGGAACGGTGTGAAGCTGAGGCAGGGGAAGTTTAGGCTAGACATCAGGAAGAGATTCTTCACCGAAAGGGTGGTTGCACACTGGAACAGGCTCCCCAGTGAAGTAGTCACTGCACCAAGCCTGTCTGAATTTAAGAAGAGACTGGACTGTGCACTTAGTCACATGGTCTAAACTTTTGGGCAGACCTGTGCGGTGCCAGGAGTTGGACTTGATGATCCTTATGGGTCCCTTCCAACTCGGGATATTCTATGATTCTGTGATTAGCTTTAAAAGGTAGTGAACAGCTTAAACAAATAAAAGCCCTTGCATTCTCATTCTAAATTAATAAGAATAAATCAAGGAATGGAATTTTCATTTAAATTTAGATACTCAAGACTAGCAGTTAAACTTACATCCAAATGTCCTAGCAAGTTTTGATATTTTAAAGGAGGCAAATGTAAATAAGAGCAAAAATGAATGCATGAATGAAGAGACAATCTCTAAAGAAAGCACGAATAAGAGAATTAGCAAGTGTTAAAAATGTCAGTACCAATACATACTTCAGATTTTATATATATATATATCTTCTTAAGGTAGTTCATTTGGTTTTTATCAACAATTTCCATTGAAAATACTGTCATAAAAGTTAAAATGCTTGCTAGCACATGCCTTCATTTAATTCCCTGGAGGGGCATTGCCTATAAGAAAACTAAAGCTTGGATTAAGTGATCTAGTTGGACTGATCCTCACCACTAAGCAGTGTTCCACGGTGGCTATGGATTTCTAAGGATCAGGAAATTATTCCACGGTCAAAATTCAGAAGTCAAAGGTTGTAGGGGAACAGGCTCAGTTACCTGATTTTTTATTTTATTTTATTTTATTTTTTGCCATGCTACTAGCACTGGGTCATCTAACACCATTACATCATTTAATACCATCTTCTTATTCCTACATGACATAACAGGGAAGAGCCTAGGATGTAGGAAATGTAATCTTAAATACTGAAATGGAGAAAAAGCTGAACACACAAATCATACACCACATATACTTCACCACCTGCTCTTTTGTGCAAAAGAGGAATATCATGAGCACTGACTTCTCTGGGAAATTAGCTTTTGTAGTTTCTTTATACAAATTCAGGAAGAAAATTAGAACATGTTGCGCTAAAGCACACTATATGCCTTTGCCCCCCATCTTACCCCCTATTGTTGCATTTCTCACTAAAAAATCTGAATATGGCTTTTGCATACTCTAGCCCTTTGTTGTCAGGGTCCTGAATACACCAAAAGGATCTGCAGCCCTCAGTCTTGCCCCATCTCTGCACTACACCACAGCTATTACTGTGCCTTGCTACTCAGTCTTGCTGATCCTTGCCCTGTTGATGTAATTTGCAGGCTTAACCTTGGACCTGCTTTGTCACTGTAGAATTGCTTGGCCATCATGTGGCTGTTGCCCAAACCTGGCTCCTGTTCTGTATTGCTCTGGTCCTGTTCTCCTTGCTCATGTACTGCCAGACTGCACCCTGGTTGGAGTAATGGTCCTCCCTGCCTTAGAGGCTCTGGAATATGATTTTCCTCACATAGCAGCCCAACCTTGCTGTTCCCTTAATTCTGTTTGTTGGTTTTGTTTGTTTTCTTTTTTTTTTCTTTCTTTTTATTTTTAATATAATTATTATTCAGCAGGTAGCTTCTTCACTGAAGCTAAAAGGTCAATCTATGGAGATTGGGTTCCCATTATTCTCAATTCAGCAACTTAGTGTAAAACTTATTAGATACCTATTGACTAAAGTATTTCTCATTGGGATGCTGATCTGCATTTAGTCTCTTATTAAAGATCAGCAATAGGGAAGGATGGAAAAACAGGAGACACCTGTAATTTTTCCACAGAAAAGCAAAACTTGGGAACATTTTCATTGTTCAAATCTTCTGGCAAAATGCCCGGGATCTGACAGATGTGTAAGAAGACACAATGCAGAAGGAAAAAAAAATCCTCTAACACTCAAAATATTTGGTCAGTATTACTCAGAAATCAGTGTGCTTCCTTGTGAAAACTTTTCTTTCTTATGGTGAAGAAAAAAAGTCACAATAGCTAGATAAAAAGACAAAAAAAAAGTCTTTACCTCCCAAACACAAATATTCTGCAGAAAATAAGATACTTTAAATTCACTAAGCAACAGGCATGAGATGAACTGAATCTGACATGTTGCTCCAAGTATTCTCATAGAAGGAATAACCACAGCCAATTGAAATGTAAGTTCCTCAACAAGAGTTATCCCTCCTGATCCATAGTGTTAATGACTTGAAGGGTCTTACTGTGGACTCAGTAGCACAACAGAAAGACAAACTTAACCTTCTAATAATGTTATTTTTTAGTTTTACTTGTAATGAAGTTTGTCTGTGAGGATTATGATTTTAGAACTGAGATTCTGGATGAAACAAAGGATGGTCAGCTCTTGCTGTTGTTTTGCACCAGCTTTTTGAGAAGGAAACAGTTCAAAAAAAAAAACCTCTTTCAGTGATGACTGTCAGTCTG
>NC_066363.1:98966613-99024113 GCF_013377495.2 Cygnus atratus | reverse complement strand
GAGGAGACTGTCACATCCCTCTTGACTGCAGAGCTCTGCTGACTTGGTCATTGTAATAATTTCTGTTTAATACTGTTCTGGCTTCGTCTGAGCCTTAGAGGTTGAGTTATGTAGGTGTTAGTCATAGCATAAGGATTTTCTAATTACTGTTTCGTTTTGTAGTGTCTATCATGTGTATGTGTGTGGACATGTCAGTGATTTGCGCTTTGACTGCTGTCAGTATCCTCCACTTCCCTTACCAGCTGTGTTTGTCCCCCCTTTCGGGAAATAGTCCCAGAAGCAACTCATAAGGTGAAAGATGTAGGCCATTATGCTTCACATCTTCTTGGATTGCCCTTCATTTCGTGGAGATTAAACATTGTGCCTTATTTCGATGGGCTAATTTTACTCAAGGCAGGTGTTAAAACTTGAGAAATGTTCTGTGTCTGTTTCAGGGCCCAAATGCAACAGAAAATGTGCTTCTACTGTATTTATGAATAAAACGAGCTGAGTGCCTTAGGACACCTGAACTGCTTGGAAGAGACTCTGATGTTGCTTGTGTAGGGCCAGAACGCCCAGAGGACAGAGCAGAATGTGTGCTGATAGTACAGCGTACGAGTCCCCTCATAACAGGAATTAAATTGGCCAAAAACTGCATTAGGAGTGGAATGGCAGGATCTTACTGTGACTGTTTGCCCCTTTTCCCATTCAACAATTTTATTAGCATCTCTACGTCTGACTACATATCTTGATACCTGCAGCTTGGGACTGAATTGCTGTCCTTCGGCCCTGCGCTACTAGTAGCCTTCCCTGAGAACAAGACGATTAGTAGCCGTGTTATTGCCGCCACGATGATGACGGAAGACGCAAGGAAGTAATGCTGGTAGATGAAACTATACATCTGGAAGAAGCAGGCATACTTTGCAGCTCAGTCGTTTCCTCTGAGCCTGAGAGGAGAGAGTTCTCCCTCTGCCAGTAGTATCACCTAGTCTAATAAAAGACATCATCTCTTCCTGCAGGTTGTTTTTCCTCTGTAATGGGTTTGGACTTTCTGGAGGTCCCTCCTGTTCCTTCAACATTCAGTCCTTCCCTTACCTCATGACAGTTGTGGGTTGATTTTTATTCTTTTTCCTGTGGGATCAGCTTCTATATTTTAACTTCTTTTGTTTTTAAGATAAAGGAAAGTTAAGCTTCTTAGTACTGTGTTACATGTCAAGGGTGATTAATGAAATACACTGTCCTAAATTCTATGAAGTGCTGAAATTATTTAATTTGTTTTATTTTTAAATAAATATTCAATAAGTAGTATTTTGATTCACTTTATGTGCTTTTAAAAATGTTAATACAGTGATCATAGAATCAAATTTTGTCATTTACAGCGAACAATCTATGCATGGCTATTGTAAAGTGTATTACATTTAAAAAAAATGCTTAAAAATGAATGCATCTTTTGCGTTCATTGACATTGTTTAGCCTGCACCAGCTCTGAGAGAGATTCCTTTTACAGTATTAATAGCACCTAACACTGTTCGTTTTTCTGACGTGTATGAGCCAGCATACAAAGCAAGCTAGATTCCTGGGGAGGAACATTGTCTTAAACATTTGCTTTATCTGTTCATTCCAGTAGATGGCTACAGTTCACTACCAAATTGTGGCTATAATAGATTTTTTTACAGTAACTAAATCAGAAGATGAAGGTTGAATTACTATAAATGAGTTGACCTGTACATTTTTCTTATTTCATGTGCTTAGTCATGCACTATTCACTGTTTTCCTATGTACACCTTTTTAAAACTACAAGAAAATGTTATAATACTTTTTTTTTTCTTCTTCCTGTTAGTCTAGGTATTGTAATATAAATGACTCTCATATCTGTTGCAGTTTTCCAGTATTTCTAATTGTGCTTGATTAGAGGAATGCTTGTAGTATCCAAACCCTGAAGGAACTGCATCGCTGTAAAGCTGTATGTTAGTTTTACAAAAGTGGATACTTCCAAAGTCTCAACATTCTTTTTATTTTGTTACTGGTTTTAGGCATTTTAAATGGAAACTGGCCGTTTATCACTTGCTTTTGCCAAGTTGACTTTAGCTTTTATTGAAGCAGCTGTTTTCTAGTAAGCCTTTTCAGCGTTAGGCACGAAGTGGGGACTTTAACACGTACAAAAGTATCTTTACCCTTGCACTGCATTTCTGTTGTACTTTGCAAGCTTTCGTTAATCTGAACTCGGATCCAGGTCTTTCCTCTTTTTTAAACCTAATTTGCATACAACTAAATTGATACAAAGGAATTTCTTTTAAGCCCCTGGAAAAGCAGCTTGCTGCTGAAAAGCTACTCATTAGCAGTTCATGGAGAGCAATTCTTTCAAAGGTATATTACTCTTTTGTGCTGTATGAAGTAGCTCACAGTACAGCACTGAAATGTGAGATATGCCTTTTGACTTTCTCAGATGGAGCAATTCTGAATTCGTCATGTAAACTGGTGAATATTTTGTTTTAATTTTTGATGAGAAGGAAGTGGTGAAACTGACTTTTATTTGTACTCAAATTTTCTAGTAAATGCTACTACCATCTCTCTTTAATTTTATCGTAATACTTTCATTTTTGCCTTCCTACAGCTACAAGCTGAGCACAGCAATTTAAGGTGCAGATTTTTGTTATTTTACAAATGAAAGGGCCATTTTTTGCATTAACTGCTATGCTGTGCTACTGCGATTTTAGGTCCCTTTGCAATCAACTGCCAATTTATATAGCCGGCTACAACTGCTTAATCTATTATTAATAAGCAGTGCTACTGAGCTCTACAAATGATAAAAATGGTACCAGTTTTATACAGGAATTTCATTTTCATATCTAAACTACATACAATAACTTTATTCTCTACCATGAAGATAAATGTCTTAATTATTTATAAATTCTGTATATTTTATGGTATCGATTTAAGGATTCATTCATTATCCCACAAATATATTGAGAGGCCTGAGCTGTAACTAAAATATTTTTCATTTACCCATTTAATTACAACGTCATAGTCTTAAGGGCCAAAATTTAATTTGTTTACAAAATAGTTTTACAGTTTAAAAATAAAGTAAGTATTCTGGAAAATAAATGAAAGCTGTGTTATTCTTCAGTTAGAAACCGGAGCGTTTTGGGTCGTGTGTGTAAAATCTCAGCTTTCCTGTATGTTTAGATTTTTACTGTAGCCACATGATTCATTAAAAAGAGTTAGTCCTCTGAGAGGAAAATGTATTTGACCCCTCCTTGAGCTCATATACAATCAGTTCATTGAGAATCACAGAGTGTAATAACGCAAATGACGTTAGTTCTGTCCCCTCCGCTGTTCTTGGGACTGCGACATGCCCAGGGCCTTGGTCCTCATGCCGTGGAAACGCAGCAGCTGCCCTCGAGAGCACCTGGCCGTGCTCAGGACATCTCAGTCGTGAGAAGAATTGTACCCGCAGGGCAATCATGGTCCGGACAGGGAATGTGCAGTAAGAAGTCCCTGGAGCGCTTTATAATGGTCTGTGGAAAGGAACACAAAAAAAAAAAAAATTTACTAAGGTAGCACTTGTCCCTCTAAGAACAGATCATGAGACACTAAACAGAGTGTTTGCTTTGAGTGTATTTCAAATCATGTAAGCTCGTGTCTAATCACGTATTTAAATTTCTTGTAACCCCCTTCCGAATTTGTTTACCTAATTATTTAGGAAGAATTTAGAGAATTATTAAGCAAGTTCATTGTTGTTTTTGTGTAATATGCTTCCTAGATTAAGCATTTCTGCAAACGATTTGCTAGTCTCAGCAGGCTGGACTCTTTTTTTCCTTTCTGCAATTTAATTGCAGCAGAATAGTTGCGTCTCCCTTTCCATGGGCCTAGGTTGTTTAATCACTCGCACGCACGTGCACAAACGTAAAAAGTTTCTGTTAAACGGAAGAACGTGGAGAAACAGAGCGTGTGAACTGGGAAGTCCCGCGTGTCCCTGGAAGATGTGGGCCAGGGGTGTCGGGGCCATGCCCTCCTTCCCTCCCCTCCACAGGCTGAGGCCTGCGGCATGCGCCGCCGCCTGGCCTCCCGTGTGCACGGGTATGGTGCACGCTCCTCCTCGGGACCGCTGCCAGGCCTTTCTCTTGGCAGATCCCCAGCTTGGGCCCTCGGGGCTGCCTCTTCCCCACCTAACTTGCCCAAAAGGCTCCCCACGCACCGCCAGCCCCGTGCCCCTGCAGTGGCTCCGGTGTCTGGGGTCCTCCGTGCCCCCGGCCCCAAGGCGCGAAGGAGTGTCGGGGGGAGGCCGGCATTAATTTTTCACTCTCCCTGTGAAAACGCTGTTTTAACTTTACCGCCAGCAGCAGCGCTTCTGTGTTATAAATAGACTCAAACATCACAAAGGCATTTATCTTTATGATCTTTAGAAGGATTTAAAGGTAAAACGTGGAGGCTTTTCTAAGTAGAAATGAATTCTTTTTGCATAGATGGTGTATTTAGTTGTAATACTGCTAACACGTCTAGTTAATAGTAAACCGATTTGCATAATTTTGATAGTAAGTGCATCATACCTGTCTGGTAAAGAGGTAAACAGTTTTAATCTGATAGGGGCTGAAAAACAGCAGCTTGTCTTTATCTAATTATTTCCTTAAAGGTTGTTCAGCAAATGTCATGTATTTTACTAACAGTATGTTTGCCTCGAACAAGACAAGATATTTACATTGCAGTGCATCAAGAATCACAGCAAAAGTGCAATTGTCTTTAAAATGCATTTTGATAGTTAAGTGAGTTTAGATTCCGTTTGGTGGTGTGCCATAATATTTAACAAAATAGGAGATGTCTCTTTAAAGGGTGATACAAACAAAATTACACCCTTTTCCGTCTTTTTAACTGACTTGAGGAGCTTATATTTAAATTAGATAAGCAGTAGATGTAAAAAAAAAATCGTGAATTCTGTCCTTTTACCTGGGGAATAAAAAAAAAATGAAAAAATCGTAACAACTGTATTAGGGTGGCTGACATCAGGTCTACATTATATGTTTGTTTGCCTGGGGTGCTCTCATAAAAAATAAAGCAGAGCTTTACACAGTTATAGTGTGCACTAAATTTGTGTTCAGCAGCCATAAATAAAATATTTAAGTCTTTCTGAAGAAAAACTATTGTTTTGAGATATTTGCAGGCCAAAAAATATGTCCCTATTGTAAAGGATAGAGGGCTTCTTCTTTTGTTTTTGCTTTTGTTTTTTAACGATCGTCATAGTTGCTACATACCTTCGTTATTGCTTTTGCCTGTCTGGCAGTATGGGGTATACAAAGGAGGTTCTTTTTGTAAAGCATGTATTTAAAAAATCAGGGAGAAAAACCGCCCTGTTATGCTGCAGTATATTTTGGTTGTGAGTAAGCAAACTGTATGCATAATGATTTCATAAGAATTTAATATTCTGTGTTTTACAGATGGAAAAATGTTGATAAATTTAGGTTAATTTCAACTCTATTTATGGAACTACTTATGCATTTTTTAAAAGAAACAGTTTTCTTAAATTATAAATAACTTGGAAAAGGGTCTGTTGTTTATTTTATTTTAAATATTAGATTGTCCCTGCACAAGGCAGAAAGGGTATTATGTAGAACAGTACTTATGGAAACAGCAAACTAGTAAATCTGTGCTGCACTGAAGTAAAATGTTGTATTATTCTGATAATATTTGACTTTTGCACGATATTTAAATGAACATTATTATAAATAGGTATGCTTAACTAAAACACAAGTTCATTGTGTAGGCTAATGCATTACTCTTGTATATTTGTACATGAGTGAGCAATTATTTTAAAAAGTTTATACATGTGTTCCAGTGACAAAAGTTGTATTAAAACAAACTGTTCGGATCGTGGTGACTGAAGACATGCTTGATGGTCGTGTTTGAGAAGTAAATGGGCAAAATATTTGTGGATCTCTTAATGATTACAGTTCTTGATAGCTTTCATAAGAGTGCACATAATTTGTGACAACTCCAATAAAAAAACGTGGCAGCAAAACTTTCTGAGTTAGCGGCAAAGTAAATGGGGCAGGTTTTGCATTTTGAACAGAAATCTTATGAACTGTGATTGAATTTGTCGTGAAAGTGTGTCAGAATTAATAAAGTATTTACGTGCAAGGTTGCTGGGCTTTGCAGACTGTTTAGGGCTGAGGATTGGTTAACATGAAAAGTCATTTCTGTGCATTTGGTACTAGACAGCAAAGGACAAATGTACTTCTGTGCATTTTGGATCATAATGCCATTTCTCATTTCAAACCATTTTTGTCAGGACACCAGGCAAAACAATGATGCTTTGAGGACGTAATTAAAGATATTGTTCAAAGAACAACTTTCTGCATATTTGAATTATTACTGTCATCAAAATCATACAAATATGGAAATATGATTGCCAGAAGCACATAAATCAATGATCAGCATGGCCTCAAAATCCAATAAATATGTAGAGTTAAATACTTTAAAATGCAAATTGCATCTGATAATTTGCATATGGTAGAATTTAAAGGAAATTTTGTTGCTTAACAACCTCTAAGGTAGCAGTTAGGGCTATGGGTAAACATAGATTTTTTTATTCATCATTGGTCAAGTTGCAAGATTTGATAAATGATAGGAGACTGCTTTCCTTGGTTAAAATGACTGCATTCTTTACTGAATCCTGAAACTGCCTTGAAGTCATCTGAATAATTAAGAGTTAATTATTCTTCATCCATCTAAATCAGAAAAGGACAGATTTAGGGAAGGAATTTATAATTTTTGCCTCACGTCCTGTCATGTCGTAATGTGATAAACTAAACTGACTCCAAATAATATCTAGTGACCTTATAGTAATTACGCCTCACAAAACATTTTGGTTGAAATTTTTTAATTGCTTACATCGATTCCAGAAACTACATGTTAACAGACTCTGAAGTTTAATTGTGTTCAAAAGAAAGCGATATAAAATTTGTGTCCATTACTATTCTGTTTTCATTTTAGCAGGGTAGATGCTGTGCAAGTTCTTCTACTTTTCTTTTTCTGTGGTAGTACCTCTTTCTGTTTTTTCATCTGTTTTGCTCATTTTTTTAAAACAAACTGTTTAAAGGAGAATGAATATCTACATCAAGAATACACATTTCTTGAAGGCAAACCTTCTGAGTTTAGCAAAACCAATCATTTGTCGATGGCATCAATCCAGTTTGCTTTCTTTTTGCAACTTAAAAAAAAATTACCCCTAAAGTATGGGCAAAGAAAAACAGAATAGTCTGGCATCTCTCTCTCTGTAAAAGAGGGACAGTTTCAGAATTCAAAATTGAAGCCTCTTTATATTTGCTAATTTCAAAGTAGAAAAACATATTTTTTTTTCAGAAGGAGGGTTTACAAATGTTTACTGATCACAAGAGGAATTGTAATAAGGAAATCAATATGCATGATCCCTTTTCATGTAGTACAACAAGGTTACACTGTTAGGTTAAGTACAGGCTGCATTCCTTTTCAGAAAATCAATTTGCTGTATACTGCGCAACAGCAAGTCTCTTCTGAAAGAGTCATTTTATGTTGTGTGCACAGTAAATTCTATATTGACGCCTCCAAATAGTATTGACTGATTAAAAAAAAGAAGAAACGCTAAGCACAGTAACATTAGAAAAGTATCATCACCTTCAAGTAATTGCTTTCTTGCTAATTATTTAATTTCTTTCTAAGAAAGAAAGTGATAAAATGTGTTCTTACATATCCTTTAAATTATTAATACTGTAGAACTGCTGTTGTGACATTATTTTCAAAACAGTTTTGAATATTATTTTCATAATAGCAATAGAATACCGTACGATTTCAGATACTGTAGATTTAACATAGAGTATTATTTGCTGAATTCAGAGGGTGCTTTTTTTTTCTGGTGGTGGTGTTTGTTGTTGTTTTTGTTTGTGTTCAATTGTTTTTCTGCATTCTTTTAGGACTTGGCTTTTTTTTACCAAAAAGAAGAAAAGTATATAAGTCTTTTAAGTTGTTATGGTTGTATACATTTAAACCCAGATGGAGCTTGCAAAGCAACACTGGGTTTTTGTAAAGATTATCTGTTACCTGCCTGAATTCCAAACAAAACAAGCAGTGCTTAGAGAGGGGGGAAAAGTTAGTAACTGTACTCAACCTCCTTAGACATAACGTGGCTTAAAAGCCAGTTTTTGTAAGGGAAATGTATGGAAACGTGGTTTATTTTCAGATCCTGTTTTCTTAGAACATAAAATTATGTCTTTTAAAATGCTTTGACCATTTTTGATGTGACTGTTCAATTGCAAAGACAATCTTTTGCTTTTTGTGTGTTTTTTACTGAACAGTTCTTGATGGACTCTGACTTTTCCTTTTATTTCTGTCAACCCAATTACAGTACATTAGAGCGCACCCTGATCCTACTTGTTTGCCTGTTATCCAGTGTATATGTTTAACTCATAAGCATGTTCATTTAGATATTTCAGCCTGATCATGCTGAATGTCTTGCAGCAACACGTATTGATGTCTACAGAACATTAGATATTCCCAACCTTAGTTATTCACTCTAGAAATCGTAAAATGCAAAGATATGTTTTTGATTACTTGTGAGCTGTTGTGTCCAAAAATTTTAATTTTCCCATTTGTTGTTTCTCTGTCAAGTTTGGTTGTTTGTTATTATGCCCAAAATAAATTCAGATTTTAATTGCAGACAATTTCATTCATTAAAATTTGAATTATTTATATCAGAGGAATGAATACCTGGAATTTGAGTTAGAGATCTGGCCAAACTGTGCATATAATAACCCAAAGTTAAAATACTGCTTGTTGCAATTTCATTTAATTTTAGAAATAAACATTCACCTTTCAACAGTAAGTTGGCATTTAACGTTTGCTAGTATCAGAAAGACACTTATCTAATGATGTAGCTATTTCCCAAGCATTTTATGCAAGTTTAAAAGGTTTGATTCCTTGCTAGGCTGGAAAGGAAATGATCCAAAAGACGGGCTGCATTTATTTTTCTGGTCACAGGGATGCATACAGCAAGACTACTTCAGGTTTACCTCTGTTTAGAAACCTTGGGTTGCTGTGTGTTTCCAGCATTCTTGTTAAGGATCTGAATTGCCCAAACAACAATGTAAACCAAGCCAGGCATAGCAGCAGACAGAAAAATACATTCGACTAGTGGGATCATGGATTTGTTTGATTCAGGTAATTGAAAGTGTTTCATACTATTATTGCAACTTGAAGGCTTGTTTAAGTGTCTAGCTGTCAGTCAGTTTGGAAGGTGAAAAGTATTCGATTGTCACTCTGTCAGTCAATAGAGATGAGAACTGTCTGCCTAATGGATTTCTTCACGTAGATGTCTGCATGGAGGTAGAAGTAAAATCAATGTGTTGTCATGTGCAAGTGCGCTGCATCAAACTGCCAGGTGAAATGCAACTGTGTTTCTGTAACGTCTACATCCTTGTATTGTTTGTGGAAGACAGACAGATGCTCCCTGTATTTACAGGTAACGAACTCTGTGTGGTCACACATGAGGATTTATTTTTGAACGTTTTATAAACACTTGGATCTATTTCCAGTTGTTCCAGAGGTTTGTTTTTTTTTTCACCTTTTGTTTGACCATATTAAGGATCAATACTTATAAACAAGACTCAACTTGTAGGAAAAAACAGAGGAGGTTATTCCATGAGATTCAGAGCCCTAATACTGTTTTCTTTTAACCCTGGGTTTCTGTGTGTTTTCTGCTTGTCAGTTATGACTTATATTGAGCTAACTGTGTTTCCTGCTCGAGTTTTGGCTGTTACGCTAACTACATTTATTAGAGTGTGTGTTGACTTCCTACAGCAAAAAGGGAAGAAATGAGCTCTGGAGTAATAGAGGACTTGCAGCCACAGGCTTTCAAGAGCTTTGATGAAATGGGCACCAGTCTATGACCCCCATTCTTCTCTGGGAGATGCTTACAATACAAACTTCCACTGAACGGGATCTGATAGCAAAGTGGCATCCTGAAATTTATCATGACATCGCAGAGTGGTGGTACCCGTTCTTACAGTTCCCACTATTTCTGGGCTTAATCCTTTACAAAAGAGGTGTGTTAATGACAGTAGCCAAAGATCTTATTCAGAACTGTTTTTTCCAACAAGTGATACAAAAACACATATGAAGACGTGATTCTTAGCCCCACTGAAGGCAGCAGGCTAAAAATGAGAGAGATGAAATCCAGAGAAATATTGCTATAATCACAAAATACTGCTTCCTTTTGTAGTGTTTGTACACGTGCTCTTTTTTGATAATTAAAAATATTTAACTCTTCAGCTGCTGCTGTAGGAGGAAAAAGAAAAAGGAGAAAGATCTAATTCCTGACTGAGTAACCCAACAGTAAGTAGTAAAGACCATAAGTAGCAGAGACGGCTAGTGAAACAGAAGATAAAACTTTGAAGGAAACATCGGAGTTTGGTTTTGGTTATCATTTCTAGATGGAAGGAAAATAGAAGGTGTTCGTGGGTGGAGGGTGGCTCCTGGGAGGCAGAGGTAGGGCTGTGAATTACCAGCAAGATTTTTTATTTTCCTTTGTTAACTTGAATGAATACTTCCACTTTCTGCAGTAATTTCTGCTGGTGGGAGTGTCAGTTCCCAGAGCAGTGGCTCCTGTTTTGGGATTCTGGGGCAAAATAGTTTGTGATAACTTGTAACTGAAGATCACAGTGTGTATGTGGAAATAGGCAGAATTTGGCACAAATTCATAGGCTGAAGGAAATACTATGATCATCTAACCTGCTATTGATCATAGAACCAGTCATGTAGTTTCACCCAGAGTATTGGTTTTGGCACTTTCTAATTTGTATGCTTTACTGCCCACGTGCTATTTAATACTCAGGTTTTGTCAGTTCTTGCAGCAGTTTTTGGTCTGGCTTTCTTTTGCAGAGGAAACAAAACATGCTGTAGTGTATGAAATGTGCAGCAGTGTTAGGGTTTGAACTTGGGGCTTTTTGCACAGTGCCATGATTGCCTACCTGTTTTGAGCTAAAGATTCAATCAGAAGAGTTGGCAGCAGCAAGCGGTGATCTTTTGTGGGCAGTTCTCTAGACAAAGATATTTTAGTCTGGGCATAGTTAATATGTCTGAATACTCAGATATCTTCTGGCAGAGCCTATGCTGTGGATGAAAATTCGTTTTGTTGAACTGAAGATGTTTCCAATTTGTGGAATGAGTTTATTAGGAAGTGGTCTAAAGGAAAAATAATAGCAGCGGAGTGTATAGAATTACCGAGGTAGTCGGTAGAAGTAGCTGTGAGATGCTGAATGCACAGCCAAAAGTGTGCCTGTATCCCAGGCTCCCAGCAGGAAGAAAAGAGGATCCATTTTGTCTGTTTCCTGTGAAGGTGTGCTCTTTGTGCTATACAATGAAGTGAGGCAAAAATAGAGGAAATGGTGATCTTAGAAAGCCTTAGATCAATTTGAATGGATTTATGAGAGATCTGCAAAGGTACCACAAAGGAACTCCCAAGCTCCTTGTCTTAGCAGATATGAACATGTGATTTCTGGTTCAGATACAGTTGAGAATTAAATTAGCAGCACGGAAATATATAAACAATGTAATATCAGATACTGGAACTATTTGTCTGAGCATCTGTTACCGAGCTAGCATTTCGAGCTTCAGTCTGTTTTCCTGACAATGCTGGAAATTTCAAAGAATTAAATGCTTTCGGTCTCCTTTTCTCTCAAGTACATTTGTATTTCTTGTGCAGCTTTCTAAATTTCTGACTTAAATGCTTTGCGTTCACTAATCATGAAAATATTGCAAGTGACAGAAAATGACTGTTTTACAGATGATTTTGATTTTTGTTGTAACCTCCCCCTGTAATCTCTAAAGCCACAAAATATAAAATGTAACCTTTTTACTTGGTGGATTTTTAGGATGTTTTGTACTTTTTTTCCCCTTTTTTTCATTTTTTTTTTCCTGCTAAGTAGACTAGCACAGTGGTCTACTTAGTTCAGGTTACTGTCTCTTGATTTTAGTTTTTTATTTTTCCCCCCAAGAATTTGTAGCTGAGAGTAGCATTCAAGAAATGTTACCATGAATCATTATGTAATAAATGAAAAAAAAAATATATCTTTCTGGAAGACATTTAAAATTGTTTGAGATATGTGAATTTATGTAAGCGTGATTGTACAGGAAAGCTGGCAGTAGTCAGTAGGAGCAATAGTGTGATGTCAAAGATGTGATCAAACATAAGAGTATCTATTGAGTTCCCAGCAGCAAGAGAAGGATCCATTTTGTATGTTTCCTGTGTAGAGAGGTGCTTTGTGTTCTCTAATAGTGCTTCATTTCTGATATTAAAAGATAATGTATCTGTTCTTAGCGTTGCTCAGACAGTTTAATTACCACCTAAGTTCAGATATTATTCCTTGTCAGATCTTTAAAACCGCAGTCTTCCAGATGCAGAGATATCTGCCTGTTATGGGTTGCTGATAGCCTAGTGTGAAAAGTGTTTGTGCTTTCTGGGAACGGAGCAGGCTACAGCAGATGTTTACCCAGAAATTACAAAAGGGAGGTGGGTGCATGCAGAACATCGGCAGAGGGAAATGTACGCCTTTTGGTGGCTCACCTCCGCTCCAGCTTGGGGGAATGCTGGCCTGCCTCTGACTCCATTCAGGGTTTGTGTATTTAAATGATGTACCGTACATCGGCAGTCCTTTGGTTGTTGGTCATACTGCTGGAGAAAGATCTGCTCTATCTCTGTGTCCTTTTTTTTTTTTTTTTTTTTTTTAAAGTTTTCTCCCCCAGGTTGCTGTGGCCAATACATTGTTTTCTGCAGAAGCAGCAAAAAGTATTCATGGCGGTTGTCTTTAGGCTCCCAACCAAACTATTTTGGTTAGGCACTAAAGGCGTAACAGGAGAGATGCGGATCCCTCCAAAGGTAGCGTAGAGCAAGAGCTTGTTTTAGGCACGCACATGCAGAGGATTAGTCAGGGAACCCAGTTCTTGCCATTGACCGTGGGGATGCCAGACAGGTCAGCCTTCCAACCTCGAGACAGCTCCCGTGTGCTAACGGCAGGCAACCCGGATCCCTGGTCTTCACCTTCCCTCTCTCCCCGCTCCGATCACTGACGTGTGACTAAGCCGTTGTTCCCCTCCCTGGGGAACCTGGGGCCGAGGGCTGTCCTCCCTCGCCTTTCCTCTCTCCTTGTCAGTCAAACAGAGAATTTGCAGGCAGTATTGATTGGAGGTTTCAAGGTTTTTCTTGAGTGAATCTTGAGCTACTAAGCTTGATAGTTCATCTTTTACCGGTTAAAATTCCCCCTTTTGCTATTCCAGTTGACTGTCACCTGTCAGAGTGCCCCAGTCAGGATTGGTTTCTGGGTAGAGGAAGTGACATGGTTCGTAGGAGATGCTGGAAAAATCTTGTGGGCAGCAATTTGCTTTTGCACTTTCTTCTTGTTTCCCCTGCTGGAATAATTCCCAAGAAAATGCATTGGTCATGCAAGTCTCTTTGCATCACTCTTGGTGAGATTGATTTGGCATTAAAATATATTTTGTGTAGCTCACTGATGTCTCTTGTCTTAGTATGTACATAGAGTTCTCGGAGGCAGAACATCTTCAAATCTTTCAACTTGTTCTTAAGGCCATATCATGCTCTAAAAGAGAAATTCAGGATTCAGATTCAGTTTGGTTCCTATTAAGGGCAAAAATACCTTGCTATTCCCTCATTGAGGTGAATCAAAAGTCAAAGGCAGTCAAAGGTGGTTAAGATCTGCAAGAAATTGTTACAAAATCTGTTGAACTTTAACAGCCGTGCATTTTGTCAGAAGGATATTCACTTTGAAAGATGTTTCTTGCAGGAACAGCTTGTTGGTGATTTTTTTTTCTTGAGGTATTGGCAGATGAGCTCTGGCAAGTTTTAAGAGGTTTCCAGCCCCCATCAGTAAGTTGGTAGAAGCAAACTTATGCCAGCTTCTGAACTGCAGTTGTTTACAATCCATCATATTAACTTAAACCACCACTGACTGCAGTTTAAGTAAATATGTAGGACTGTAAAGTCAGTCCTTCTGTCAAGTTTGTTATATGGACAGTAGGGTTTATAACAGGGACGCTTGGGACCGGTAGGCTCTTAGTCTCACAAAAAACACTGAAAATCAATAGCAATTCTCTTGGACTCCTGTTCCTATCTGTGTGTCCCTTCTACTGCAGCAGCATGGAGATGGCCACTCTAGATTTATTGTGCTTATTAGATTGCTCAGTTTCATTTTGAATTGAGTAGGTGATGGCAGCTTGGGGGGAGTGGTCAGCACGTTGGAGGGCAGGGCCGCTGTTCAGTGGGACCTAGGGACAAGTGGACTGACAGGAACCTCATGAAGTTCAAAGAAAGGAAAATGTAATGTCCCATGTTTGGGGTGGAGTAATCCCCATGCAGCAGGGCAGGCTGGACACTTGAGTTGCTAGAAAGCAGCTTTGCAGAAAAAGGCCTGATTGCTCTGGTTGATAACAGGTTGGACGTCGATCAGCAGGGTGCCTTTGCAACAAAGGCCATCTGCAAGCTGGGCTCTCTTGGCAAAAGCATAGCTGCCAGGTCAAGGAAAGTGATTCTTCCCCTCTATTTGGCATTTGAGATCACATCTGGAATACCGTGTACGGTTTTGGGCTCCCCAGTACAAGGAAGACTTGAACAAATCAGAGCGGAGTCCAGCAGAGGGCCACGAAGCTGGCGCCAGGCTCCTGGAGTGATGGGCAAGGAGAAGCTGCGGGAGCTGGGTTTGCTCAGCCTTAAGAAGAGATGGCTATTCACAGCCCCCAGATGGGGAATGTGGGGGAGACAGAACTGAACTCTTCTTGGAGCTGCACAGATGAGCTCTAGGAGGCAGGACTGCAGGTGTGCTCACTTCCACTATAGACACTGAGGCAGCAGAGGTATTGCCTTGCTAGCTGTCTGTCTGCTGAGCTTCCCCACGCATGTTCTAGCCATGCCTGCTAGTGGTAAGACTGGAATTGTATTCATCGTTTGTCCACTGGAAGATGGGAGGGCCAGTCCGTTCCTGCTTCTTCTCTCCATGGTGCTGCTAATATTGTAGTTTTACTTGCTTTACAGTATTTTGCTTATAAGATAAGGTGTTTTCTAGACTGCTTGGGAATATTTGGTAGAAAACCAGTTCTTCTTTCATATGTCTCTTCTTCCCAGCCTGGCTGGGAGAAGTCCAACTCTTTTAACATCATTTGGAATGAGAAATGAGCAACTGCTGCATCTCTCCATGTGAATGAGGAACAGCTGGCTACTGGTAAGAGGAGGAAGGTGTTCTATGCAGATTGTGAGGCAGATGAAGAGCCCCATGGACAATGGTTCAACGAGAGAAAAAAATTAAGAGGGTGGTGAGGAATGTCCTAGTAAACAAGAGTGCTTACTGTCTTCTCTGCTTCTACACTTCCCAGGAAGAAAGGCCTGTAGCTCCTTCTCCAGTGATATCCTAGCTGCCTTGGACATCCACTAGAGGGGCACTGTCCTCTTTTGGAGAAGAAGTGAAAGAACCTGGAAATAACTTCTAGGTTTAGTTTATACATATACATATACATATATATATATATATATGATATATAAAAGTGTATTTTTTGATCTATTTCTTCATTTTTATTAACAACAAAAGTGTTAAGTTCTTAATGAGGCTTTCCTTTGTAAGGTCCATTAAAAGACAGTGTCTCACTTTCAGAACAGTTAGCAATGAGCTTCTTTTTCAGGGCAAACCTTTGTTCTTCATTTCTTTTGCATATCTCCTGTGTTTCTCCTAGGAGGTCTCTTTGTACATGCTCAAAAAGAAGAGGCCTCTTAGTTATCTAGAAGTAACTAAGCTCTTCAATAAGTTGTGACAGTTATTTCTAGCATATAGTCCCTACTGTAAAGGTGGATATGTCTAAATTGAGGCTGTCAAAAGGGATTGTGAACTGCATTTCACAATGCTATAAGAACATGTAGACAAGTCTCTCTGAAGACCTCAATACTGGTATTACATGGAGCTGCTGAGCTGCTTGCTGAGGCTCCCTGTACCTGCATCATTTATTGAAACATTACTACTTATTTATGTTCTGATGCTAAAGTAAATGTCCGTTTTGTTTTGCAGATTTTACAGGCTTTTTCCTTGGTACTTTGCTTGGTGCTTGGTACTTCCATAGCACTCTACTTCATTCTCCAATGACTGGGGCGTCTCTGTCTAAAGGATGGCTGAAGGTAGTAAAGACTTAGTTTGCTTTGTGTTAGCTATAGCTGTCTGGCTCCAGGGCGATCGTCCCTGGCTCTGCATACTTATTCAACTCATCCACTTGTTCCCTTGGGATTTTTCTAAGTGTGATGAGCTGGAGCTGAAGATGTGTTTATTGCCCGCACGTACAGAATGTGGTAAATATACCATGTCTCTCAACGTACAGCTGAGATTTTGAATTCTTGCAAATCTGTAGTGGGAAGGGCTTATTTCTATTTAAATACACTCAGTTCCCATGTAGAGATGTTTCATGAATAGATTCTGAAGCATTTTGCAAAATGACTGAATTCTACCTCCATTACGTAGATATGGAAACTATACAGGCAAAAATGATTTGCCTTGTCTTTCAGACGCTGAGGATGGAGCCTGAATTTCTTTAGTTCCTTATTCACTGAATGATACTATTTTCCTTAAATAGTAATTTTTTCCCAAAAGTTTTATAAATAATTTGGATAGCCTACTAAATATGTATGCTCTAAAGTACTTAGACAGTTCCTTTTCATCTGGCACAGCATGGAGCTAGCAGTTTTATCCTTAATCTACCCACAAAATATGTGACTACTGTGTTCAATTTATACAGAGCCCTATTCTTAGATTGTGTTAAAGTTTATGAAAAAGTGTTGGCTTTATTTCACGAAATCAATCACTTCTGGTTAAAAAAAAAAAAAAAGAGGGCAAATAAGAAGGTTCTAAACTTTACTTGCACTGTACCTGTTCATTCAAGGACTTTTGAGTTTCTACTTGATCAGGTTCCTTTAGTTACCACAAAATGCAAAAAAAGCTAAAAAAAAAAAAAAAAAAAGTTGTCTTTACTGGCTTACTTGAGTTTTATTTTCTTTACGTTTTCTCAATAAATAAAATATTTTCATGGAAATGGGTAAGTGTATTAAATACTTTTTTTTTTTTAATTATTTCAAATGAAATTTCTTCACAATCATGTTTGTGAAGGCAATTCCTGAATTCAGTGCATAGTGATTATATTATAAAATTGCATGAATTATTGGATTTTGTCAGTTAAGGAAATAGACTGGGGAAAAATAGTCCACGCTCCGTATTCCAGTTATAGCCCAGGCACACGGTGCAGCACTTCAGTGTCTGTGCTGCTGGTTCTGTAATGGCTGTGTGTGGTTAATTCCTTCTCTTGGTAGGGTGCAGGTGAAGGATGGGCTGCTGCAAGGGAACCTTGCCTAGGGCAGTTGTTGCGAGTTTGGGACTTGTCAGTGGGATAACCACGTATTGTTTGTGGGTAGGGTGGTCTCGTTCCTGGGGGGGTGTGAAGACTGCCATCTGCCTCAACCTCGGGAGCCTTCTGTGTATGTACAAGAAGCTACCAGTGATAGTCTCAGGCTTCCTATGAATTTATGGAGTGCCATGGGTGGTGACTTAGTGGATCTGATCTGCTGGATTAGTATGAGCTCTTAGTGTAGAGGAGGGTGAACTGAGTCATAAAATTCTTGATTTGAACATTTCAGTGCAAGTCGTCAGATTTGCCTTTCTGGTTTTTGAAAAAAGCCTTCAAGGACGGGAGGGAGGTGCAGCATTTCTCTTTGCCACCAAATTGCAGGTTGTATCTTTTGATACCTTGCTTCTGCGACAAGATTACAAAAGGAAACATAAAGAAACTGATCCAATCTGCTCTGAGGCCTTGGAGAGCTCTTGGATATTTATTATCTACCACACTCTAAAGAAAAAAAAAAAAACCAACCACACAACAAAAACCACCAAAGGGATGTTTCTTGTTTTGATCTTAATTTAAATATTGCTGCATTTTGCATTCACCTTTGTACATATGATCCATAGCTATTTACTTAATATTTAGTAATTGCATGCACAGGCTGAAATGTTACTTACAATATGCAGTGCAAATATTTACACAGGAAGACAGTCTTTTGACCCATGTTGTATAGGAACTATCAAGGTGATGTTTTTTGTATTTTGCAGAACCTTATCTCATATTTTAAAGATAGGCTTATTATTTAACAGAGATTAGTGTGTATGGATTTGGAATTAAGTATTTTCACTGCACTTCTGTTTTTTCTTAAACCTTTTGTCGTGGTGTTTTAAGAGTGGATTTATGCTGTATGTCGTCTAGACAGTGCAAGATAATATCTTACCCTTGGAGTTTTGGCTTCTTCAACTAGTTAGTGCCTGGTTGTTCTGTGAGGTGTCGGTCTAGATGTGGCCCCTTCACTACCTGCGTCTTGTGGAGCTGGTAAAAGAGGTGAGAAATACAAAGGCCATAGGGTTTGGAGAGTTAGAATATCCTCTGGGACACTTAGAAGCAAGGACAGGTTATTTTGTGGGAAAAGGAATAGATACTATAGGGCTGCCTACAGAGAAGGAAAGAACAAAGAAGCAGTGGCAGAAAAAACTTTTTAGCTAATCCTGTCACCTTAATTCTGAAGTCAACTGTGTTTTACCCTTTTAAGTCTGAGAGTTAATAAATTTGAGGGTTTCTTTTTTTTATTTTTATTTTTAATTTTAAGTAGCTTTATAACACAGTGGCCAAAGAAACTGTTAATCCTTTTTACCTTTTTTTTTTCTTTCTATTGAGCAAAGATTCTCTGTGGCTTGGATCATAGTGTACTGTTGATAACTAAATTCCATTTCAATGTAAAAGGAATACAGTATCCAAATGCTTTCAGGTCCTAAACTGCAATGTTTTCCACTTGCAGATTTTTCTCTAGGTTACCTACAAATGTATATAATAATAATTAAATTAATATTAACAGAGGTATGGTAAATTTAATGACTATAATGGTTTACATTATTAAAGAACAAGTTGTACAAACCTAGGAAAGAAAGAAGCCTACTGAAGAAGTCAAAGAAGGCCACTGGCTTCCCAGTGAAGTCAAGTGCTTATTAATTAGTCTGCCAGGTTCAGGTTATGATCCACGGTTTTGATGGCAGTACAGGTTTCTCTATCCCATTGCAAGGACAGGGGTTCAGAGGCATTGCTCTCCACTTCATATGTTTCTGACTGCCAGGTTGGGACAAAGCCTGACACGTTGCTCCCCATTCCTCTTGGTTCCCAGCTCATTAGTTGATCAACTTGATTATTTTGTTTATTTAAAGATGTGAAGGAATTGCAGTGACAGACTGGGCTTGTTAAGCCACACTAATTCAGTGTCCACTGAAAACAGGAGGATTAAGAGGAAGATGCAAGAAGCCTCCCAGTCTTTGCTTGGTTTGAGTTTTGGGTTAAACTCTGGAACATGATATTTAATAGATCTTTGAAAATGATTAGAGCTCTGGATGTTTTTGTTACCCCATATAAATGTCTAATCCTTTTTGCAGCCTCGCTAAGTCCTCAGCCTTAATGACATTTTGTAGCAGTTAGTTCCACTGTCTAATTATGAATTGTATGATAGAGTATTGCCTATTTATAATGTTTGAATTTCACTGGAAGTCCCTTGTGTTAAGAGTTGCAGAGAACAGAAGCTTTCCTTACTTTTCTGCCTTAAGGGCCTTGTGACTAATCTGTTCGTTTCAGGGATTTGCCTCTCATAGGAGAAACCCAACTGCACAATATTCAACTTAGAGTTTCTGAAAGTTTTTCGCAAGCCAATTGTAATGAGCCTTGAGATTCCAGTGTCATTGATCTCTTAGGTTTGAGAGAATTTGGCTCTAAGGTTTTGGTCAACAGCAGATTAAGTTTTATTTTCAGAAAAGTGCTTCAGTGCTACAGGTTGCTGCCCTCAGGTAGAGTGCTGCATTTGCATAGACACCTCCAAAAAAACCCTGCAAACAGTAACAAATCAATGGAGGGCTTCTTCTGAACATGGATTTCAGAGGCTGCTCAAGTGCAGTGACAGCCTGGTCACAGAAATGCTAATTAATTTCTCCAGAAACTTTTTTTTTTTTTTTTAACTTCCAGACTTTCCTATAATGTGACCCCAGGTTAGAGAGAACTAATTGAACTGTAAAGACTAAGTGTGTCATCACTGTTCTCTGAAACTTTATATAGAATTTAGTGGTTGTCAGTTTCTTGTCTTTGTCTGGATTGATCACAGGATATTTTGTTGCTATTGACTGTTCTACTGCTGTTAGTCAAAATTTACATAAAGAGACTGCTTCGAGCACAAACCATCCAGATTAGATGACTATTTGTATACTGATAATACCGCAAAAATACTATTCGTATACTGACATACCACTGTCTCCCTAAAAGATACACATACACGTTTTCACATGTGCTCCACGTGACATTCACACAGTCGGAAGAGTACTTGTCTCAAAATGGTCGAGAGCAGTGAGTATATCAGCACAAATCTCATCTTCTCATACGTAAATCAACAAAACTGAAATAAGTAATTTATTTATGTCTGCTTTTCAGTGAAGATAAAGCCACTTCCTAAACTAGATCAGTAGAAGGCAAAGATCACTGTAAAATCAAAGCACGTTTAAAGTTTCTCCGTCACCCACATCCCTGCCCAAGGCATGGATGGCTGTAGTTGCTAAAATAAGTTCATTTAATGAATGAATGTACTTCTTGCTTACAAATTACAGCTGTCCTTCCTTCCTCTCTGGAGATGCAAATGGTGCCCTCTAGGGCCCTGGACTGCCCGATGTGTCTTTACTTGCTCTGCGACAAGGTTGAATTTTGTGTCTAGTGGGTTGATCTGTCTAAACCTTGCTAGGGAAGACTGGGGCTTTATAATCCTCTTAGCTTCTCTGACAAGGAGTAAATCAAGTTGGAGCCAGTCACTTTTTTTCCTGTGGAAAAGATATCCTGACAGTTCTTCAGAGCGATAGACTATAATTACCTCTTATTTGTTTGTATTCTAAATATTCCTTAAAGTAGATAAAATGATGCAGCTGGCAGGATGAATTTCAACGAGTGTGCCGACTGCAGGCTGGCTGTGGTATTAGTTTGTGCTCTGAACTTCTTATATGGACTGAAGGTATGTAATGTTTACCTTTGAGTCATGAGGTATAACAGGGCCTTTGGTCTGCAGGCCACAAGGAGCCTCAAACGTAGCTTGCTGTCTGGCTGGCTATGGCTTGTCACAGCTCCTTGTCACCTTCACCTTTGCAGACCTCTCGGCACACCTCTGACCTCTGCCAGTGCTTAGAGTTGTTTGGAGGACAGAGGGCCTCGCATTCGGGAGAAGTGCTTGGCGTGGTTAAAAACATCGTGTATTTATATCCTAACGTTAATAATTTCTCTTGATTTGCTTAGAGTTCGTTATGAATAGTTTTACTTCTATATGTAGGCCAAGTGTCTCCTGTTTTATTACTTGTCCTTTCAATTTGCATTGAGTGGGTCTTGGAAGATGAGGTAACCCAAGGGTATTCAAACATACTCCTGGCTGCTAGACACTGGAGAAAATAGTACCCAAAATTGACTTCAAGTTTTAATCACATCAACTGCCTGGGAAGAATGAAACAATAATAATAAATATTGTCTGGTAGTGCAAGTAAGGAAGGAAAAAACTCATTTTTTTGTAAGAATTTTTTCCATATTGATATGTTAAATATTACAAAAATCCCATAGTCTGCAGACAGTATTTACTAGCACAGTCTCAGAGCTGCTTTTAACCTTCAGACAAACGTTGTCCTGCTGTTTTAACCTTCCAAGACAGACAAGGATACATAACTCCTATAACGTAGTTCCCTATCTGGTCTTCTAAAACAGGTGAGAAACACAGGGGGAAAAAAAAAAAAACAACAAACCAGCAACATATATTTGCCCTATGCAAATATAAAATGAGCTTTGTTGTCTGATATTTTGGGAGAGGTGATGTTAAAAAGAGGTACATAATAATAAAAGTATAGAATTATATTACGTCGTGTAATATGAATAAGTCCTGCATAGCATTCAGCCACGTATTTACCTGACAGAATAGGAGGGCTGTAGATGCCAGTTTTCTGATGGTAGTGTGCCTGCCTCTTCGTTGGCTGGTGTGCTTTCTTCCTTCATATATCTGCTGTTGGTCAAACTGATGTGTTCCCGTCTCCAAAGTCTGGGGTTACATTAATAGTCTTGAATGTCTGCTCATGTAAATTATCTCATTTTGTTGTTGTCTATCCAGAAAATCAGAACTTTGCTCTTTATTGCTAGAGATTAAGCAGTTGTTTCTTTTCCTTTGGCTTATACTTGTTTTAATAGCTGTTGAAGATTTGCTTCACTTTCAGAAGACTGACCACAAAAGAAACCTGGGTGTGTTGCCCGATCTAGATTTGACAGCTGAATATGTCAGTGCTCAATCTACTAATTTTCTTTGTGAAAGCTAAATGGCAACCAGGTGCTTGGTTGCAGAAGTAGTAGTTTTTGATTTTGTATGTCACTTTATAATACATTACACATTTTTAATCAATTTGTAGCATTAGCCAAAAAGGAAGATACATTTTGTTATGGAAAAGTATTAAACCTTTGCCACTTGTAATGTTATAAAGGTGCGACAAGGCTTTATTATTATTATTTTTTTATATTGGTGGAATTTTTTATATCACTTTCTCCTTATGTTGTAACAAACAGCGTGCTAGGTGTCTTGCAAACAGGTAAAGTTCCATGTTTTTGAAGGGCTAACAGCGTAAACAGGTGACCTTCAAACAAACCAGGAGAAGGTAGTAACATGGGAAATCAGAGGTCGGCTGCAAAGTTGCTTTTGCAGGCTCTGGAATATAAGAATTTGTGTGTGAAGCTTTTTCTGACTCCAGATTAGACTACACTGCTCTGCTTGAAAGGCTAAGGTTTGCTTCTCTTTGATAAATGCCTTTAAATGATAATCGCTACCCTACATTTAAGCTTTTCCTCTTGCTACTGGATATGTGTGTTACATCAAGTGTTTCTAACTTGGAGGTGTCATGCAGACCTCTGTCGTTAAAAACTAAAGGTGTAGAGGTTTACTACTGCACTGGGTATTTACTAGGTGATCTTACATATACCCAAAATCTAGGTTCAAATACAAGTTAGCATGGGTATGATTCTTTTCAAATGTATTCATTATTTTTCATTATTATTTATATTTCATTTACAACACGACGTTCGCAAAGTGCATTGAACCTTATAGTGATAAACTGTGCTGGACTGACTTGGAGCTGGTTGAGCTTCAGATTTGTATGAAAGCTTCAACGAGTTTTACTGAAATAGAATATATAATTTAGCGTATATAGTTTATTTTCACATAAAATTAGAAAAAAATGGAATTTCTCGGGGGAGAGAAAGCAAGTGGACATGGGAACAAGATACTTAAAATAATATTTAGTTTAAATTTAATGCTATGTGGTTCTAGTTTGCTTTTATTCCGTAATGAGAATATAGAAAAGGTTGTATTCATGCACGCTATTTCTCCAAATTATACTTTAAAACTAGATCTAACAGTAGTGATTATACTATACATTTTATTTTTCTTCTTTCAAATCTTACCCATTTTGTATTTGAAAGCCAAAACTGTCAGTGGTCTGTTTACTTTATCTCACTCATATGCAATGGAAATGAGTGGCATTTGTAGAACACACAAACTATTTTTGCCTGAATGCTCCATTTATGATTTATAGCCAACATGTATCCCTGATTTTCTTTTGAGAATGATCTTTATTGTCTTTGTGTACTAACTCATTGCAGAAGCACTTGTCTATTTTGAGCTAAACCAGACCTCTTGTAAAAAGTATCAAATTATTTCATCATGTTGAAAATGAAAAGCTATAATTACTTGTAATTGGGCTTCAGAATTTTTGAAAATTGGGAAATTCTTTTCCAGAGGTTTAAGATCACTCCAAATCATAACCTGTGGAAAATAGGAAATAATTTTCTGTTCAATTTAAAAGTGATTTAATTTACACTTTTGACAGCTATTTTCCTTTGATATTTGGGTAGGGGAAATCATTCAGCTGTGGTGGTTATTGCTAAAAATCTTTTCTGTGGTCCTGTATGCTGAATGGTTCACAACTTTATTTTGGTTTCTTTAAGCCCAAGCAGAATCTAATGCAGTTCAAAGAAGTACGTGCAGTTGTTTTGGACTGCTTGAATATATTAAACTGTGTTTATTTATTTAGTTGTTTGTTTCCTGGTCTCTGAAGTTATTTCATCCTCTTTTAATAAAGAGCACAATGCTCTTCTGTGTTTTAGTTTTCGTAAGTTTAAGTGGAAGCTGGAAAAAAAAGAGATGTACTTTGTAGATTTTTTTGTATACATTTGTGTATGAAGATCCTGTTTAACAATGACGACTTCAAATACCTAAAGTCATTAATATAATAATGATAGTAAATGTTGCAAAGAACGTGCTGCCTATTTACCTTTATGTTTATTTGTTTTAGTTGAGCTGAGTAGGTAGGGTAACTGGTGCAAGATCACATCATGCCCAGTTCAGGAAGCAACCAAGACAGATCTTCCAAGGAGGTAACATCCTGAGACAGCGGAGGGTTCAGAGGTTGAACCTCCGGCCAAGCAGAAACTGAATATAAGGTAAAGTAGCAGGCTGGGACTGACAACAAGAGGCATGTCGGCTAACTTAGGCACCTTCAGGCTTGAGGTTAAAACTGGGTGCTGAGTATGGAGAAGTGTTTTTCATCACCAACTGTGGGGTAGGGAAAGTATACCTTACTGTAAGCCTTGGCTCTTCCTTCTTCGTCCACAGCCCCGAATAGAAACCAGCTTTGTGTTCCCACCCAGTAGCCGTGAGGATAGAGCTCTAGGCAACCCAACATTATCTTTCGGCACTCGTGCGATGTCAGAGGTGTGTTTTCTAGGAGTTAACAGAGACCCGATCTTGCAAGAGCCTCTGACTTTCTCTCTGGTGGAATCCATCTGATTTCTGTGTGATGATTTTTTTTATAATCCTATTGAAGTGGTCTTGTTTAAAAAAAAAAAAAAAAAGTCATTAAGAAATAACTACAAATTCTTACAGGGGGAGCAGGTAGAATCTCTTAGAGCTAAGAGAAAGTTGGACATCGTATACTGGCATTATGCAGCCACCTTCATCTTTCATTGACTGTCATGCACTCTGCAGCTATCATTCATTGACAGTTTCGTTTGTGCGATAATACATTTTGTGAATTAAAATGGTATAGTTTATCAGCTTTAAATTCAATTCAGCCAGAGGCCAAGTTCACATTCGTATTACTATGACTTTTAAATTTAGATAGCCCATTGAAGGACTGCATCTTTTGATGGTAGGATACAATCATTTTCTTGTAACGTGGTTTTACTATGTACAGTTCTTCAGTTCTTTTTTTTTTCCTTTTTTTGAAAGAACATGATACCATGTTTTCCCAAGATTAGCAATATTCTTAAAATTATTTTGGAGCTGTTATGACTGTAAGATGACTATACTAGATTTTTTTTTTTTTTTTTGGCTTCTTGCCAACAGCTGCTGTGGAAAGTAAATCTTCATGCGAAGAAGTGTGTGTTCTTTTTGAAGGTTAACCAGGGCCTGCAGAGCACAGCCTAAGCATCTGGCTCATGAGATTAAAAACCTTTGAAGGAAAGGCCTGTAGATCTAAGAGGGTGAGTAACCACCTTAAAAAAACTGTTAGGCGAGAACAGAGAGCCTAAAAAACGGGGGAAAAATTGATCAGCAGGAAAAGTTGTCTTTTTTTAGTGAAGAAGAAGTGTAAGGCTATAGTGAGAACGGATAAAAATCAGGCTCTTAGACTTAACAAAGGATATTAAAGCAAGTAATGAGAGGTCTGGCAGGTGATTACTCTGAAGGTTATACCTAGGATAGATCTTATTAAATATTTTCATTATTGGTCTTGCTGCACACAGACTAAAAACAAAATTGTAGTTATGAAAACCTGCCGATGACATAGTGTTGGGAGACACTGCCGGTATGCTGGAGGGTTCGAATACCTCAAGAGCTGCATAAGACTGAGGTCTAGGGCAGTAGAAATTGGACAACACATAATACGAATGCAAGGTTGATCACTTATAGATTAGCAAGGTTTTCTGATAACGTCTGAGAGCTTGTTGGGTGGAGGGACCCCAGCACGTTTCTTCTTCTTCAGCAGTGCCTCCGTTACAGACCTGAATTTAATGAGTTTGCTGTTTTCTGTTTTGACTTATTTCCTGATGAAGGCAGTCCCCATGATGCCTGAGTCCTGACAGTTTATTAAAAATAAAAATGAAATTTATTTTTTAAATTATTTAAATTATTATCTTATCATTTATTAATTTAAACTCTTTTATTTAAATTGTGTTTCTAATTATTTATTTATTTAAATTATTATTTTATTATTTTAATTATTAATTTAGCAAATTTACTAAATCTATATAATGGTGTATTTTTATGCTTGTGATGGATTTCCATAGCAGGATTTATCCTTATAATTAGAAAAATTCTGAGGAGGAAATTACATGTAAATTTATTTAGACTTGCTCTTTTTTTCTCCCCCTCCTTTTTTTTCTTTGATCATATCAGAGAACATTGAGCACTATTCCATCAGTTAGCTGAGCAGATACGTGGCAGTATGTGACACAATGATCTTTTGGACCATGTTGGTGACTGCTGTCCACGTAAAAAGGATATCTGAAACAATTTTCTTGATGGTGCTTCAGGTTTTGTTTGAAGTAGGCTTCTATCTTGAGACATACACATCAAAAATGTAGGAAATAACCCAATACCATTTCTGAAGTTACCACATTTTCTGAGGGGCTGAATTTAGCAGAATCACTCGACGTATTTTTGCTCTCTATCTAGTGGGTCTTTTTGTAGGCGGAAGACTGTGTTGTGTATTTTAATGTTTTTCTGTACAGTGTGGAGTAACTTTTAATATCCCCTTGTAGTTTGTTAGAGAAAATAGTGATTTTATGTATCTGTAATTCTGTGCTTTATATATGAATTACTGTACTGTTACTTAAAATCGTTTGCAGTAAGATAATTCAGACTTCCCTTTAAGTTAAGCCTAAGAAAATATCTGTAAATTAGCACTAATGGTCAGTGTGGCTGGAAGAGAAACTCTTTCATGTTTGGAATTGACTGTAAGATTGAACTTACTCCAATTTATTGCAAAGTCAATATTCAGCTTAAAAATTAAAAAGGTTAATAATTATTAGGTTTTCAGAGGAAAGTACTAGTGTTATGACCTGCCTAACATCACACAGCTACAAAAATGCTATAAAATGATTTTTTAAGCTTATATTTATAGTGAGTAGATCGCTCATTCCTTCATCTCACTACTTATGCATCCGTGAACTGTTAATTAATACTTTTGCAGTAATTACAGAATATTTTAAATATACATTATTCTTCTGAATTTTAAAAGATCAGGATTTTTTTATTAATTTAAAAGGATAATAGGACTGACCCACACTTTCATCAACTCTTTAATAAAGAGGTACTTTTTTAGATCATTTAAATTTTTACATTTTGATCTCTAGGAAGTCTTACTTTTTTTTTTTTCTATACTTTTTTCCATTTGCTCTTCTAAGCTGGGTCACCATTGTATCAAAAAAGGTCATTGTTCTCCATAAAAAGGTGAGTGATTGCCTGCGAGTATTGATACCAGGAGAAAGTGTATCCTGACTCTTGACTTCTGGCATGGAGTTTTCTTTATACGGTGTGGAAAATTCAAAGGTCAGGCTTGTAAGAAGAGATAACACCTTTTACTAGACTAGTTGACAGTTAAAAAAGACACACAGGTTAGGCTTATCAGAAGAATTGGGACAAAAGATGGTTGCCACTTTTGGTGCAGGGGAATGGTATCAACAAGAGAGGCAGCAGCAGAAAAGACAAGAGGTAGTAATCAAAAGGTCCCAGACGATTCCTGCAGGACACCCATCGGTGGCTGTGTGATCTCCTCCTTCCAAGGTCAGCTCCCTGAAGGCAAGCAGCACGCTGCCAAGGGGATGCATACATTTGGACGAGAGAGGTGAGGGGAAAGGCATAGCAAGCAGTGAGAGGAGCTAGAAATAATAAATGTTATTAAAAATCTTAGTCATTGGCATTGAATTTGAAAACCATATAAAACATCCCATTTATCTGATGATAAAGCAGGCTGTAGATGGTTCTTTAAATCTTTCACTCTTTAAAATTCAAGTTAATTTTCATATGATGTGGTTTTATGATGTATAAAGTTATATGTATCCTCATATAATGCGCATGTGTATGTAAGTAGTGTACCTTGGCTTGTGCATGGTGTGAAAGTATCTGGATTTCCTTACGTTCCTGTTTTTAAGGCAGTTTTTAATAATATGCCTTGTGGATTTTTGTTTTGTGCTTGTTTAAAAACAAAAAATAAAGATAGCAATGCGCTTACTTTAGACATTCAAATAATGGCTAACTCCAAATGGTTAGTTGAGATATAACACTGTGTAAATAGTTTATTTTCCTGTGTCATGGCTAGATTGATTGACCGAAAGCTATGCACGTTCAGGAATTTTGCTAGACAGCACAAACATTGAAGCTGGAGGCACAGATGCTGGGTGAAAGGAACCGCTAGCCTGTTCCTGGTTAAATGTGCTTTGTGGGCTTGAGTGGGTGATCTTCAGTAAGCTGTTTGTTTATAAATCTGTATTTGTGAGTTACTCACTCACATATGATACAAATCATGACCCAGTTCACAGAGCTGAATAGGTTATGCAAATATTTCCACAGGTTGTTTGCAACCAAGTAACTTGATCCATGGCAGCACTCACCTGCTCACCTGTTCCACATTAATGTGTGTAGGAGTACCCTTAATTTTGGTTGCCTTGTGTTTGCCACAGCTGTTTGACCTTTCCTTTCTGTCGACCCAGTAATGAGAGGTGTGGAGGGGTAAGTTTTCCCTGACTGCAGTGAGAACTGAAGGCAAGCTGCATCTGATTGGGATGGGTCTTTTGTTGTTTGTTTCTGCACTATGTTATTGGTTACATCATATTTTTGCATGGTGTTGTTTCTTCTTTTTGATTAGCTTCCAAACACATAGCTTGTGCGATGTCCTTGCAGATTTTTGTGTCATAGTAGATAGGTGGATACAATATTTAAAGGCAGGGTACTGGTTAATAATTCTGAGTGGTTCACAGGTTTGTATATGTTCACATATCCTATTAATAAAACTAAAGAAAGCAATGCACGATAATTTAAGGCTAATTCATAAAGAAGAATAAAAGATACTTAACTAACTACATTCTTTACTTGAGATTGAGTATCAGATTTTGTTTTTTTCTTTATGTGAACAGCAACAGAACCAACTGAGCCACGTTCTGTCCTTCATCATGCTATTCAATCTAAAAATATTTTCTTATATTTTGTTTCTTTCAGAGCGCCTGGTAAAACCCTAATAAATGCAGCAAATTAGAAGAAGGAAATGAAATAGCCTACCATGGGCTATATTTAATTGGGTGATCTCAGAAGCATTTCTTGATCCCGGTCAACCTTTTCTTTTGATTCCATGTTAAGGTGAAATGTTCAGAGATTTCTAATTCCCCTACACAGGTAGTTCTACCTACACAGGTAGTTCAGACATTTCTAATTCCCCTACGCAGCTCCGTTTGTTTCTCAAGGAGAGAAGAGTGCTTGAAACCAGCATACAATGAAACCCTTACAAAGCAGATGTTCTACCTGGTATGCTGGTGTAAAGTGTTAGGTGTTACAAGCGAAGTAGCAAGATGCTGTCTCTAAACAGAATGGAGAAGCACCTACAGTTTCTGTGATCCCTTACAAGTTGCAAAGCAAAACCCGTGTCACCATTCCTAGCGCTGTATCTCCTCTCTGGATTTGTAGTTCGTGTACGTCTCACGAGGAGCCTGTAGAGCGAAGTAAAGCATTTGTTCAGGCACGCTGCTGCTAACTGTGATTTAACAAGGGCAGAAGGGAGCCACAGCCCTACTCTGGCACTCCTGCCTTCGCTGTGGCCTAACGACCAGGGCACCAGCCCGCTGCGGGCCCTGCTCTGAACTGTGGTGGCTTCCTTCATGTAGCACATCATCTCCCGTCACCTGCGCTAGCTGCGCCTGCCTGTCAGCGCAGACAGGCTGCTTGACATATAACTGAAGGAAAAAAGATGTTGTACTGGAAAATGCGTCAGCTCCACCCAGCCACTAACTCTCTTTCTACTTCTTATGAATGCCCTAGCACTTCTTAGTTTATGAGAGGAGTCCTCATGAATACATAATACCCTCCAGCACAAGTGCTGCTTGCCTGCAGGCTGGTCTGCGGTGTGTCAGTGCTTCGTGTATCAGGCCGGGCACCAAAATTAGCCGTGGTAGAGCCAGCGCTCAGCAGATCTGCATGCAGTTCATCTGGGCACTCAAACACAGAATGAGCACAAACTTACAATGCCTTGTAAGTTTGCTGCATTCTTCTAATTTCTGTAAATCCACGTCTGGATTCCATTAGCACGTAATTGCAGTTGGTCATCAGATTCCCCCCAGAAAACAGCTTGACCAAACCCCCGTACCAGAAATGGTCTGCTGCGCCCTGCTCGAATGCATTTCAGCGCTGGCAACCCAGCCGAGGAAAAGATTTGTCTGCACATATAACTAAGAGCCAAGGACTTTTTGGTCAGGAGAGGTAGGATTATGTGAAGTCGCTCTGTGCCCCTGGCTCACTTTCCTCGGGCAAATTACTGAAGTCAGCAATTTCAAACTTAGGAGGCTGGAGCTAGGTGTTGACAGCCATCTTTAAGTACCTAAATAAGTGGTCTCATTTTAAGAGGTCCTGAGCACACAATTCTTTTTGACTTCAAAAGAAGCTGCAAATGCTGTGTCCACTTTGATTAATTGAAAGGCTGACCATCAAAGTGAAATTATGTTGCCAAGCTAAAGGGAAAGAAATAAAGACTTAGCACACTGTATAAATCAATCGCAGATCAGAGTTTACTGGGTACAGAATGTACAGCATCTTTTGTGCCCTTTTGTACTTTCTGAATCTCACTGGGCCCAAAACTACAGCAGAAAGCCCAGCACGATTTGTGAAATATGGTAATGCCCAGAAACATTTGCCAGTTTAGCCACTGAAAAATAGATATGGCTGCTCAAAATTTATATTGCTTGCTAGGGCCTTAGGTGAAAGGAAAAGGAAATTTTAAAATGCTTATTTTTTTCATTCGAAGGTAATGTCTTAAATCCTTGAGAGATGAACAGCCTACTCCCTTCCCCTACTTTGATCGATCTGTCTTTGAGGCGTGATTTACACCTTATTATAGTACTTCAGGTTATGCCCCCTGTTCCTGAAAGTTTTGTGGAGATAGGTGTCTGGGGAGGGAAAAAAAAAGTCCTGATAAGTGCCCTGATGGAGAGAAAGGATCCAGTGTATATATGTGTGCGTGTGTGTTGCTCGTGTTTGCCAGTCCTTGCAGCCAGGGGAAAGCTCTGTGCAATGAAAACTGCAGCCGGGGATTGAATCACTCAAGAGGCATAAAACCATGAGAAGCCAGAATTTGCTAACACCGCTGTTCATAGAATTACAGTTTTCTTTAGGGCTCGGTTTGCTGGCTCTTACATCCTTATCACGTTTTCTGGGTTGTCAACGCATTCAGACAAACTGGAGTGCCAGGTTTAAACATGGCAATGTGGGCCGAGGAATCAGCACTGCTGTCACTCAACACTAGCGCAAATTTAGCTCAGATTGGATGGTCAGTAACAAGAAGTGGAAGGTTTCTACCCGAAGCGCATCACCTTACTCATCTTAGCAGCTCCTTACCACCACCACCCAGGTACTGGTCTGCAGCACTGCCCGTTGAGTCCTCTGCAGCACCTTTTGGTAACAGAGGCTGCACCCGTGGTGTCTGTGGGTGGGGAAGCAGGAGTCGCTTCAGACTTTCCTGCCTGGCCTTTGGGGTCAGGAAATGGGAAAGCTCTCTTTTATCTTCATTCTCTCCAGTACTTCGGTATACAGCTGAAGGCTAGGCGATAAGTTTTTGTCATGGCTCCTTTATACTGCTGGAATGCACTACTGCTATCTGATAAGTCAAGCAGCATGAGTGATTATTAAAAAGAATTGTTTATATGAATATGACAGTGAAATAGGTTACTTACACAGGCCAAGTGACCCAATTACTCAGATCGTGAACGTGTAGAGATGTGCTATCTTGCAGCACCTAATGGAGAAAAAAAACCTTTTATTCTGAAATGTTGAGTAAGTTTTCAAAGCTTTCTTTTATTATTTCCTTCAGTAGTGCTAGTACCCTGCTGATGGGAAGCTACGGGAGAGTACCCTGATGCTATGGTTCGTATTTTTCTCTCTAGGGAAGAGAGCTGTTGTAACACCCTTAATAAGTGACCGTTTCCTGTGGTGAGTGCTGGCCTATCCAGATCTTCCTGTCAGAAAGTTTAACCAGATGCAAGTGAAGTGATACCACTAGGTCTCAACCTCCCTCTTCTCTTCCTGCTGGATGTTTTCAGCTATGTGCTTTAGAGCTGTGTTTGTGGCTTTCCATTAGGATTGCTGCAGACATTGTTATTGTTATTGCAGACATTGCTATGTCTTAACCCTTGTTAACCTTAACCCATTGTTATGTCTTAACCCTTGTGCAAAAACATGTTTTAAAATGATATAGACAGTTTCAAAAGTATCATTAGCCTGTCAGAATTTCTCTGAAATACTTGGTTTAAATAGGAAACTACCCAAACTGAGACACCTAGCATTCCCACAAGCATCCCCAGTCGAGTTTTTTGGCTGAAAGTGGTGTTTGTGGTTTAACCACTTTAAAATAACAACAACAACAAGCCAGAAAAGCAGAAGAAGCTGTGTGACTAAGGTATGTTTCAATATTTAGGTAGGTTCTTGCTCTGCCACGTGTATTTATCTGAAGTTGAACAACAGCCTGTTGCAGCAGCATGAAGGTGTGCAACACCAGGCTCCTGCAGCCCATCTCTATGTGCATCCCCCCCGGCAGGCCTTCACTGTGCACATGAGGGCCAGCCACCAGGTGCTGCCTTTTTTCACATGAAGAAACTGATCCCTGTAGTTGGTTTTAAAAGAGCTGGCTACAGCCCAGTCCACATACGGGAGCTCCAGCCCTAAGGGAGGCCAGCTAAATAGAGATTGCCCAGCAAGGTTCGGTTACTTCTCATTTCCTCTAGAAATCTAGGGAACGACAAGGAAGCTATTAAAAATATTTTAGCAACACTTTCTTTAAAGAGTGTGGATTTACCCAAAAGGAAACATTCTGAGGAAGTGCAGACTTGTGGCAGATTTACTGCCTTCCTAGCTGGCAAAATTTTGGGGAGTTTATGGCAGCTTGCTCCAGGAAATTTTTTGGAGTTTGCAGCCTCCGGGGCTTTTGCTTCTCTATGCCATTGAAATGTGAGCCTGACAGCTGCAGGTGCTGTCAAAAATTCTTACCCTCCTCGCAGGAACACCATCATGAAGTGAATTTCTTATTGGGAAATGAGGGAACTGCAGCTTCCATGGTGCATCCTAAAAGGGATTCTTCCCTTCCTGAATTTCACTGCAGTTCATCCAGCTAGTGAACATACAGTTGTAAAATAAGCTCCAAGGTTAGAGACTTTAAATGTGAGGATAGCTCAGCTGTGAAGCTCACATGTCATCTGGCATGGGCACAGCCAGCTTCTCCCCTTTCATTTAGGAAAGGTGTAATTGTGTCTATGTGTATTTTTATATATCTGGCTCAGTGGGACGATATTTCTCTATCTAGGGACGCTTTCTGGATACTGCAAATGTTACTGTTTGAAGGTAAAAATAAATTTCAAGTCTTAGTTGCAACTGCAACTGAAGTTGTTATGTTATAAAAATGTGTAAACCAAGATTGATTATTTTTTTTTCAGGATATTGAGGTGATTTGCAAAGAAAACGATGGCTGGGGTTGTACTGATATTTGCATATTTATTTACACTGATGCATACAGAAAAGAGTGGTAGGCTTTTTTTTTTTTTTTTATTTTTCTCCATGAGGTCTCTCAGGTGTGTTGAGGCTGACTGTCCTTCACCTTGAAGGCAGGTTATTGTGGGCCTGAGATATTCTGGGGGGACTCATGAAATTTGATTGAATTGACAGACATGTTCTTAAAACCAGATTTTTTTTTTCTTACTTCAATAAATATTAAGAAAATCAAACCAAAACCAGTTAAAAATTACACTTCTGTGGGATCTGTAATGTCATAATTCAGTGAATTTTCCAGTAAGCCACAGGTTGTCTATGAGAAGCAAGAATGTCTCTTAATTTTAAAACATTCAGGCTTGTTTCATACATAATTGGAATTCCTACCAAATCTTATTTTGTTGCGGTTTTTAATGTTTTTTGTTCCTAAATTTCCTTTTCGTGTATGAAAATAAATGTAACCTTTCCTCAGGGCTTAGCCTTGTTCCGTAAATGCGGAATGGCATAGAGTTCTATTGGGAGTTAGACCTGTAAAACCCAGTGTTCTTGCTCTAGCAAAATTACAAGGTTTGGGGAAAAAAACATAGCAAAACCTGTAAGAAGTAGATGGCTCCTGTTCTCTCTATAAGAATTGCCACACTAGTTCTTCAGATGCTGTCAGCGGGCTTTAATTATTTATGCGTTATATGGTATATTACAATTTCTGTTATTTTATACTCTGAAAAGCTGGTTACCTTCATGTCTGAAATCATAGAGAAATCGTATGAACTGCATATTACATTCTTGCCATTGCTTTTGTGCGCTGCATGTTTAGCATCTAACTGAAATCTGAGCAGAAAGCTCATCTTGAAAGAGACTACTTAATTAAAAATTAAACGATGAATTAAAACTTAAATTATGCAAAACTAATAAGCTACATTACCAAAACCAACAATTAATATGCTGCAATATATGGAAAGAAAATGCTAATGTTTTTACTTTTGTTTCATGTTTGTATTGCAGACTGCATAGTCTGCTGTTATGGAATTCCTCATTTGAAGTACTCGGCATATCTGAATTAAGAAGTAAATCAGTGATTTTTAGGCTTGTGAGATTTGCAAAACTCATCAGAGATTAAAACTTTGATAAGGTGAAGGATGCTGTTATAAAGTGGGAAGAATCCAATTATTTTTCAATTAATGCAACATCACATCTGTATATAAGATTCAAATCAGTGCATCACATCACCTTGTGCAAATCGATAGAGTAAAAATGGACTCGTTGACAAAAAAAAAATACAATTTAACCTATTGCTCTAATTCCATGGAATAAAAGGTTTATTTGTTTACTGACAGTGCCTTCAGCTAATTGCAAATGCTGAGATTCCACATTCTGTATTTGTGCATAGAGACCAAACTAAGGACGCCTTTAAATTATGTTTAGTTTAGCAATTTTAAAGGAGGTATTCCTTAAGTCACTCCAACAGGGTCACAGAAAAAACGTTTCTTTACCGAATGTTGGGATGTGCACCTATACAATCAAAATACCATAGTAGTCAAATACAAGATATGCTGTAAAATACTCTATGTTTTACTATAACATGAACACAGTAAGAGATTTCTAGTAGTATCTACAGTCGTTTTTCATAATTGTATTCTTCAAACTGAATAAAGCATAGATGGCTAAAGGAAAGGAAGTAGGGAATTAAAGAAAACCCCATCTGGTTAAGTTCATTATGAAGCTTGAATCCAATACTTTATTATTCCTTAATATTAGAAAGTGGAACTACTTTTACATTTGCATTTTTCTACATTTTAGTATTATATAAAACAATACCAGCTTGTTATGTTTCATATCATATACCTTGAGCACCTATCTTTATTCTTCTCTCAGTTCTGGCTTATTTAGCTTTTGTAACTATAGAACTCGTTGTTTCTCTGGCACTATAATTTAAAAGTTTACATTAAAAATAAAAATCGATACTGGGATAAAAGCATGAAGAGTACGGCTAAATTTATAATAGTTCTATTGGAGATGGAAATCTAAGGAATGAATATTGTGTATAATAAAGGCAATTAACCGAGCTTCTTATAAGGAAAAATATTGCTCTTGGTGTGGGGGATGGAAGGAGGAGTTCATGGAAGCAGTTACTACTCTAATTTTCTGGGTTGAGCCGTGTTAGGCTTGGCATAAATTACAGCAGCCCGGAGGTACATATGCCATCTGAGGATTGCATTCTGCCCTGACATCCTTGTGAACATGTCGGAGAGGTGTGGGGGGAGAGAGCGAAGGCACCGGTGGCTGCTGTGGGCTGACACCTCCCTGGGAGGTCTCAAATTTCCTCAATCATCCTCTTGCACGTCAAATACAGGTTCTGGTTGATTTGCACAACCTGAAGCCCGCTGGTGCCAGTTGTGGTAAGAAAGCCAGCTTGGTATTTAACGTACACTATTTTTCTCGCTTCTGCATTTATCAGTTTAAAGTTCTCTCTTCAACCAAATGAAGTGTTTAATCTACTATCACGAAGAGTGAAACATGAATAAAGATTGACTTGGATATAATCTTTCTAACCACTCTTGATGGACATCTTAAGATTCAGCTTAATTTAATTGAAATCTTAAACTCTGTCTTTTTGGGAAGCTCTTTTCTTTTATGTCCATGGTTAAGTGAGCAAGGCAATGACATGCTCCCTTAACAAGTGTTCAGGAGTCGCAGGGCTGATTGACTAATGTTTCTGCCCTTTTTGTGCACTTCGGATGTTCCATCATGGCTTTCTCCTTTCTGTGCATATAAGTGGATTTAGCTGAATGGTAATAAGCCAGATGGTTAGGTGGTAGGCCAGGTACCTTGAAGGTAAGCATATTCTTCGTGATAGAGCCACGTTAGCCAGGAGCTCTGCGCCACACTTCACATCCTTCAGCAGTCTCCCCGGGAGGTGGCAGCTGTAGAAGCCTAATGGATATCATCACCTTCAACTGTCAGCTCCTTTTTCCCTGTCTGTCATGACTGTTTACTTCTGATCATACCAGTTGACATTTATGTGTCACAATAGAAGAACTAACCAGTGCGGGAGTAAAGGCGACACTGGGTTTGCGGTTACTTCTTGTGTCACAACAGGCAGCTGGCAACTCATTAACACCATGCGGAGTGTCAAGCATATAGTACATTAAATAAAATTAATGCCTGCAGGCGCTTTAGAGAAGGAGATAGCCATAACAGACAATGAAATCACATGAATGGCTGAAACAGGAATGGTAGAGGTGACAGATTAAAAAAAATAAAAAAAGGCAGGGGGTGGTCTGGGGGGTGAGTCTGTAGTCCAAAGTGTGGGAGCGTGTCCGGCCTCTGACTGACACTCCTCATCACGTCAAGCCTTTGACTGACACTCCTTGTCATTTGCCTGTGTAGCTGCTGAAAAAGGACGTGTGGCACCAGAGAGCGCCTGGCATTTAGTTGCTCACCAGAGTCTGTGTGCTTGGTAGGAATGGTAGCATTGAGATCCTTGAGGATAACCACCCCACCTTCTCCTTAGCCGTTATCGCACGCTGAATGTACGAGCCGAAGAATTAGGCCTCTGTGATCCAGGGAGGGGCTGGCCACCAAAGGAGAACCCTTACAGCTGTGAATAGAAAGTGTTTTGCTTCATAAACAGCTGACTTGGCTTTATGTAAAGCAATCTCCGAGTCCTTCAGCCACACTCTCTGGAACGATCACTCTTCTTTTGTACTAGATGGCCTGCGTGGGTCATTTACCGTATGCTTTGGGCTCGATTTGCAAATGCATTTCTTTATCTTCTGCCACATGCTAGGGAATGGTTTGGCAAAGTTGTGATCCTAGTTTTGGCAGGTAGAACAATGTGAGGTATGTGAATGGTGAAATAGTTTGTATTATGTATTATGAGATGTTTCACCTCAAATAATCTCAAATTTATGGAAAGTAATATACACAGAAAAAAATGTTAAAGCAGTAATCAATAATTTCAAATCACCACTTGACTATACTTAATTTTCTACTGCAGAATCTTGAAACATAAATTAACATTAGGATTCTCTTACTTAATGTGAATTTTAGTTAATATTTGGCTTTCTCTGCTTGGATATTTTTGGATAAATAGGCTCCAATTATTTTATAGAATACTAAAATACTGTGGTGCGTTCCAGGAAGCATAGAAAATGGTGTCTCATGGAAATGACAGGTAGATTTTAGTATACAAAATGTCAATGCCACCACAAAATTTTATTGCTCACTGGACATCATAAAACACTGAATTCCCCTTCCCTGTCTTAAGTTTAACGAGACCGACCCTGTAGGCTGCAGATGAAATCTCTTCTTTGGGTGCTGTGGTTGCAGTGCTGTGACTGCTAGTAGTGCATGCTACTTTACATAAGTTCAGCGGGCAAGAATTTACACAGCACATCGGTCGTCTTTGTTGTTAAACTGATGGAAATGTTTTTAAAGAGGAAGAAGAACAAAAATTATATATTTTTGTTAGTTTAACAAGCTGCTTACAATTTCCCATGGGAAACAGGAAAAAAATGTTAGAAGGTGTTCATTGTGGTAATTAAATTGTTACCAAAATTGACTGTGGACCAGTGTCTTGTCTCATTGAAAAATAAATAGGTGTAGCTGCTTTGATTTCATCTTTTGGCAGTTTATTTTATGCATTTATTGTTTGTTAATTAGAGTTCCTACATATTTGTCCTTCTTGCCTGATTGCCTTTGCCTTTTATAGCTTAAGGTGAGCTTTCCTTGTCTTTGCATTTGAGATGAGTTGAGATAGCCACCTACAGTGATTGCATCGGTTCCCTTCATAATTGTTATTCCTCACTGAGGATGTTTTTTTCCTAAGGAAAACAGAGGTCTACCATATTTCATTTTATTTTTTGATGTTCTCAGCATTCTCTGCTTTTCTGTATCTGTTCTCTCCTTTAAGCTGGCTGGAACTATATTTCAAGTGCGTGGCCCTGCTGGAACCATACATACTGCTGGAATAATGTTCTCTGACTTATATGTGACAAAAAGGTCAGGTTTTCAAATGCTGCGGGGCAATCACGTTAACCCAGCCGTTGCAGCGGGCTGGTCAGCTTGCTGACGGTGGAGCAGTTGAAGTGACGTGCAGATGGCATAGGGGCATTCCTGCCTTTCTAATCTGGTTATCGAGTTTTGGGGATCCGATGATGATATAACTACTGTCTTGTTTTTCTTACTATGCTGTCAGAGAACTGAAGACTGTCCACCAGCATCTAAAGAAGTGACAAAAGTGGATCTAGTAGTAAAGACTGGTTCAGAACTCCCGATGTACAACTTTTAAGCATTTTCTGTGTAGTTGGAAGAAAAGGTAAAGCATCTGTGTTCAACTTTGGTAACAAAGTTACTCAGATGTTTTAGTTGCCCAATTAAATTGCATCTCAAATGACGACATGTAATGAGAGAAAAATGTAACTGCACATAAACATTGCTTTGTCTAGAAGGAAAACTGTATGTGAATTAAAAGGCACAGCAAAAATATTTAATGTTAGATCAAATCAGTTAATGTATTGCTCTATTTACTTTGTTAGCAGATCAAAGGGGATAGTTAATGAGCGTTGAGCAGTTTGTAAGTATTTGTGCCCAAAATTTTATTGCATTAAACATGGAGTTTAATATAAAGAAGAAATCAAAAAACCTCTCACATCAAACAAATCTTAAAATTCTATTGATACTTCAGGAAAAGGACAGTATAAGACCATTATGTATTTTTTCATTTTCCTCTACACATGTGCCAAGGAGCTGGTGTTGCTGGTAAATCTGTGACCTTTCTCTTTGTCCTGTACCATGAGGAATTTGCTGTATTTACCTTCTCGTTGGGCACGCTGGGCAGCACGGACCCAACTCTGCTGTGACTCTATCCAGTAATTGTCACTTGAGACAGTGGCTGATGCTTCTTGGCTGGCAGCAACCACAGCAGCTTGTGTTGCTCTTCCATTGCGTTACCCTGCAGCTCACCCCAGTCCTGGAGACCAGCACTACAGGCGGTTTAGGCACACGGTGGTGGCCCTCCATCTGAATGTGGTCTGTGGGGGTCCCCGGTCCCCTGTGGGTCCGGGATCCCATGGGACAGAGCTTGGCAGGCAGGGACAGGTGTGGGGAGATGGAGGACAGCTTTGACCAGCCACCAGAACGCATCTGTCCTGTATGGGACATCCTTCCCAACTCGAGGCTTGGCAAGGCTGCGAGCACAGAGCCATCACGCAAATATAAATGCACCGCTTGATTTGGGAGTACATTTAGAATAGGGCTCTCTAATTTCAACAGCTAAATTACAGATTTCCCAGGAGCTGATTCACAAGATAATAAAATTCATAAGCTGATTTCCCCTCCCCTCTCCTTGGAAGCACTATCTTTATGTTCAAACAGACAGTGATTTCTTGCTAAGCTGAGGAAGGGATGCTCCTGCCTACTTGTGACTAAGATCCAGACTAAGCACTAAAACCTGCTTCCTCATATGGTGATAGCTCTGGAGCAGCTAAAGAGTAACTGGATAGACAGCATCTGTATCAAAAACACTTCTTTCAGTAAAGTGAGGAAGACTTTTTTTTTTATCTTCCTAAATGATATTTTCTTTTTATGAAAGCTGAATGTTTCACAAGGTAAATTTGCCAGTTCATTTTTTTTATTATTATTTTTATTTTTTGGTAGGCATTTAGTATCTTACAAACATGTCCTGCTTTAATGTCCTATTTCTGTGCCACTGTAGGGGAGGCTTCTCTTGCTTATAAAACTTCATTAAAAATATGACTCTGACCTAATTCCTGAGCAGATTTTTGTTGTTGCACTTCGTTGTATTTTTTTTTCTTCCAGTTAATCTGGCAAAAGACCACCACAATTTAGTTTCTCTTTCTGCCCCTCTGTTTTGGTTGTCCTTATAACATCACAAGAATGATTATCTAGTGGTATTTTATTGAAAAGTTGTTTGAAAAATGAACTGATGCCAAACTTTGCATAGCTAGTTGCTTCATTAATTTATATAATATAGCAAATCAATTTATAAGCCTGTTTACTTAAAGGCAGATGAAGATAAATGGTGAGCACATACACACATAAGTATAAAAAGTTTGGGGATTTATTTAGTGAACATGTCTTTCCATCCTTCTAGTCCATTGAATAAATACGTAAATCAGTGTAACTAAATCCTGCTCCTAAACACAGTTTTGCTGCTTTTTTTTTTTCTGCAGTAAGCACTGAAAGCATGAAGGTACAAGATGTAAGTAGACTTTTGTTCTAAGACGGCACACTTTCTGTTTTGAGGAATACTTCTATTAAGCTTACTATCCTGTGCTTGACAGGATAGTACAATGTGAATCTTGTTTGAAATGCAGCATTTTCTAATTTGGTAATGAGTAGCAGCGTAGGGTGCTACGTAGTGGCTTGATTCAATTTTGGGAAATGGAAGCTAAGCACCTCAGGTATTTCAAAGCTCACCACATTCTTCAGAGTTACACAATGTAGTTTTTCCGAGTGCCTGAAACAGTCACGTTGAAGGTGTTTGTGATTTATTTCAAAATAAAAGAGTTGCCGTAGAGGCACCTCGGCTTGCAAGGAAGCAAAGGGATGCTGACACCTGGCAGATAGTTTCCTGGCGACATCACAGGGTCTAAAATATCGAGGGGGACAGTCCTTCTGTAAGGTAGCGCGCCTTCCATGCTGTGCCGCGTGCTTTAAAGCTACGCCTGACTTTTGCCCGCGACAGCCACTGCGATGTGAGCCATCGGAGCCGCGTGTCGCTTCAGGTGTGCTCCCGAAGCCTGTGAAGAATCAAAGCATCTTGGCCGGCCGGCAGTCTGCCCGATGACCTTTTTCTCGTGCAGCTGGGTGATGGGTTGTGAAGGGGAGAGCTGGTTACAGTCAGGATGGGGGGGACCCACCGCGGCGTGACGGCAGGTTCAAATCAAACCCAATAGTTGCTTCTTGTACTTTCTCCCCGTGTCCTGCCAGCTTGCTGTATGGCTGCCACAACGGTAACCCTGCGAGTGGCTTGATTGGTGAGGATTTACATGTGTGCTAATTAGAGTGGAATAAATGATTGGCTGTTTGCTGCATCGCCATAAAGGGTGCCCAGATGTACACACTACGTGAACATAATGTGCACGGGCATGGCGCATCAAAGTTTGTCAGCTGCATTACCTCAGCAGGCTTAGGGCCTGTCGGAGAGAATTTGCTGATAATCGTCCCCTATGATTTAGTGTCTGACTTGGTGAAAGTGAAGGACCTCAAAACACCGCCTTGGCAAGGGAGTTCCTGATCGTTTAAGAGAAGTAATAAACGAGCTAAAATCTACCCAAGAAGAACGGGGGAAAAAGAAAAAAAGAAGTTTGGGGCTGAAAGCAAACAGTCTTCAGCGAGGAATTCTGCCTGCTCAGGAATAGTTTGGAACGTAACACTAACTAAGCATCAAATTAGCTGCTGCAATTAACAATAGACACTGAACAGAGTGTTTAATTATGCTTAATTTGTTGTGATACAGCACAAGTCTTCAGTTATGAAAATCCCCCAGCTGCCCAAGTATCCCCTGTATAGCTCAAATGCATGAAACTTTACACACTTGGTTAATTTAACTAAGCAAGTAGAGTGTTGCTTTTAATCTTAAATATCCGAGTTAGGTGAAGGTAAAATAAATTTATGTTTAGAGGTGAACGTTCTTCTCAATCTCTCTTAAAAAATCTAGGCTCTCTCTTCTATCGTGAAATTGTATAATTAAGACAAAATCCCACATGTATCGTATTTATGCACAAAAATCGGTAATATCTGATTACTTTGACAAGTAATTTTGTACTTACATGTTCACAATATTGATAATGTATTAATGTACAATGATTAAATGGTTAAGCTGCCATATTAAAATTATGAGCGGGAGCATTTATCCGGCATAGCTAAGCAGGAACAAAGGCTGTCCATTTACAGATGACATTATTCAATCTCTGAACTGCTTGAAGATGTTAGCGTTACAGCATTGATTCTCAGCTTTGATACCGCGCCTCACTTGAATGACCCAATAGAGCTAAGTGATAAGGTTAAGTTAATTACTGTATCTGTGCTATACAGCTTCCACATGATTACTGCGGAGAAAGATAGTGATTCTTCTTGCTTTAATTAAGCAAAAGAGGATGAAAAGATATAATTGGTTTTTATAATAATCCTGTCTTATATCACTATCAACAAGCGTCATGTGTTTTTTTCTACAACTTCGTTGCACGTACTCCTAGCAGCAAAATTTAAACAGTAGAATGTAGAAATAAATTATTTAAATCCTTTTCCTAAAACATGGTGTCAGCTGAAGAATTAAATAGTTAATAGCTATACTAATACTTTCGTAGCACCAAAGGGCCCATGACAGTAAATTGCAGTCTAGATCTGAGCAATCCATATTGGACCATTACAGAGTTCTGCTTTTTTTTTTTTCATATTTGTATTATATGATAAAAAGTATATATCAGCAAATGCTTTAATTTTGCTTCTCATCATATATTGACTTGCAGTACAGTGGCTTTAGTATTGTTTTGTGAATAAGAGCTTTAACGGTGTTTTATTTTAAATTAGCTCATTAGTTGTCAGAAATTGTCACCTTCTGTTTGAAGGTGAAAGGGAGTTGGAATGGGTTTGGAAAAAAAGAAAAAACAACAAACATCTGAGCAATCCCTCTTTAGCAGAAAAATACTGCTTTTTTTCTTCTAGTTGTGTATATAATATAATTTATATATATTGTGAGGTATGCAAAGGCAGTTTTACATTGAAAATAGGTGAATACAGATGAAAGCTGACAGTAGGAGGCAAAGGGAGAGAGGTAGGTTTTAGTCCTTCATGCATTAAGCCCTGACTCTGTGAACCATTCTGCGTAGGTAATCCTGTGTCTCTGTATCAAGCTCTGCTAACTCTCACGAGTTTACGAAGGTCTGCCCACACAGAGCCGGTTATTTTACAATATCTAAGTAACCTCACAACAACTGTTTCAGGTTCATACGGCTTTCCTACTCGCAGCCTTCTGAGCAGCAAGGGAACAGATCTAGCTGCCTTTCATTGCTGTTGGGTTACCTCTGCTAACCTGTTGTTGGCTAGTCTGTAAATGGATTTGCTGCAGACTTCTGTTTTCTTGTTGTGTTTTATTTTTTAAATAAAATTGGAATGCCTCAAGTTGATTGCAACAGTAATTCTGAAAAAGATTGTTAGATTAAAAATAGCCGAGTGCCTGTTTTCTAATTTTTTTTTCTACTTGTGGGAAAGGAAAGCTTATTACTGCTTGTCCTGTAAATGGGCATGACTTTAAAACACTGTTGAACAAAAAGCATTTGAAAGAAGTTCCGTGCTGCATATATAAATTTTCGTCTAAGTAATTGGTAGTCCAGGGCAAGACATATATTCCTTACTGAGTACTTTGATTATATTTTAATATTATTCTTTTGTTCACAATAGTAAAGTTTTATCTCCTTAGCAATGATTTGTTTGCAAATAGGATGCATTGAGATTAAAATTGTGGTGCTGGAGATTTTAAAAGCTGTTTGGTTCCCTGTCTACCTACAGACAACCTCCTCCTAAGTATTTTGTAGCTGCACAGAATTAATTGGATAGCGTTTCACTTCTATAAAAGACTCGTGCACAATGGTATGCAGTTCAAACCATACATTTTTCTCCGTACTTCTAATTTCTCTTTCCTGACAAAAACACTTTCTTGAAGTAATAATGTGTTGGTACACTAAGATAAAACAAACATACAAAAACTATGTCCAGTGTTGGCAGTGTTCTTTTTTGATAGGAAGTGTGTTTAGAGGCTCTTTGTGTGTTTATGTAAACACTGTGAAAGTGCCGTTGCAGAAATTGTGTGTGAATAGAGAAAATCTTATGCATAGGGCGCCCCAGTTACCACGCACAGAGGTCCAATGGAGAATAAGGAGAGGTGTTCCTAATTATCAAAATGTAACAGATGTATAAGTAATTTCAAATAGTTAAGTTTCTTGTTTGGAAAGAAGGCACTAGGATTTGGACAAGAATAGAGTACTAAGTTGCATGCAGTTTATTTTAAGAAATCTGATTCTGTCTTTGGTTGGTTCCATGAATTTGAAAACCTCAATCAAAGGATTTATTGGACAGTTTCTTCCATTACGTGTCTACTGGTCCCTGCTCTCTCATTCTAAGAAAACAAAGCTGAAGGGACTAACCACCCTTAATTTAGGAGATATACTGAAGGGTGTGCTAACAAAAGATGTATTTGACTTATTCATACTCTTAAGGATTGGATCTGTTAGAAGAGAAGGTTCTGAAAAATTGTTTTTTTTCGGCTTGGGGGTCATTGTGTTCATTTGTTCAGTGGGCGAACTGAGGATTTCCAGCTCTTTGGCTGTCAACCTGATGTCTTTTGTCAGCTCTGTAGTCAAATTTTAAAAGGTTCTTGACATTTATTGCAAACACACGCAACGACACTTGGAACATTTTCCTCTCGTTCTTTTGTATTAATAAATATATTCTTCATCTGGAGAGCAGAATCTCTTCTCCTCGCTCCACTGTTACAGTTTGTATTGGTGATGGGCAAGTAAAGCAATTGTGCAGAAAATGAAAAGGCATTTTATGAGAAAGAATGCTCTGGAAAGCACTGAGTTCTCCGTGTACAGTAAATATTTTGAAATTCAAAGAAACACCGAACTCTTGAGTTCTTAATATATCTTTCTTCAGATGGCATATGCACAGATACAGAAAACAGACATTGCGTGTTCTGTAATGATATCTGCTCTCATGCTGTTTGATTGCGCAGACAATTTGACAGTGATGGACATTGCTCGTGCTTAATTCTTTTTAAAAAACATTTCTAGCATTTAACGTCTCATAGAAAGATAAATGAACAGGGGACAATTTCCATCTGCATGACAGCTGAGCAACCGTATCTCTTCAATGCTTTTACATAGAGTATAATACAGCAGAGCTAATAGCTGTGAGTAAGCATACCCCATATAACATTTCTTTCCTGCTAGACATATGATGGGCTAGCATTGTGTAATAATAACAATATTCTCTAGTTATGTGCTTCTTAATGTATCAGGATGTTTACACATTTCAGCTGAGGTGGTGCTTATTTCATTAAGTCACATTGAGGAAAAGCAGCTTGAAAAGTTGCTTTCATATGTCAAAGTAATGATAAAATGAGTTTGAGGCCTTTATGATCAAGAACAATTTCTGCCTCTTTTTAATGATATGGAATAGTAATGACCTGCAGTTTCATTTATTCTTGGAAAAAGTATAATTGCAAAAATTAACTTGTCATACACCACAGCTCAGCAAAGTTACTTTCCTATAAGTCTGTGGTCACAGTATGTTTTTTTGCAATTCAGCATCTGGCTCTGTGGGGTACTGATGGCTTCTATGAAGAAAAGTACCAGGGTGAGCAATTAAATGTAAAGTGACAGCATAAAATATGATCATTACGGTTATACAAAAGACACATTTATGAATTTTGCAGATAACTGTCATTTTTTCTACTCATATTTGCTCTTTCTTTGTTAGCTTAATATTTCTTGTGCAATTCATTTTTTTCTTCTAAAAAGTGAACAATGCCTTTTTAATTATCCTGACACTTGTTTGTGTCTTTCTTATTTGTCACATTTGAAGGCTAATGATACCTCTTTCACTTTGTTCTGACACTGCACTTTCAACTTTATTTCAAAATCAAGGACTATTTTTTAAATTAACACGAAGGTTGCATGATGAGGCTAGAATTTCTTATGGAAATCAGTTTGTGTTGTGTTGATCGGATAATGTGCAGCACCTGAAAGAAAGATTATCTGCGTTCAATTCTCAGGGGCTACCGGGCAATGTTTTGAAGTGTGTTTTTTGAATTTAGCTCATGTTTTGTCATTGAAGAGAAAAGATTGGTCTTGATAGAAGTTATTTTAGCCGTATTAGGTATCAAAAATACCGTATAGATCTTTCTGTGAGGGTTTTCTTTGCAACTGTCTGTTTCCATACTAGGATAATATAATCCTGTTCTTTCTGTAGTTGCTTACGGTTTTGAGGTCTTAGGTGGGAGGGTGTATTTGCTTCATCCTATGTGTATATATATACATATATATATATCTATGTCATTGCATAGGATGCTGAAAATGATGTACTTCTTACCAACATCAGTTAGATTGGTTAGAAGAAGAAAAGAAGAGAAAAAAAAAAAGAGGAAAAGGGACTACAAAATGCTAACATCCCCGAGAATCCTGGTAATGCAAATAAAATCAGGATGTTCCCCATGATCTGTTCTGATGCTGTCACTTTTTCTTCAAAACCAGTTACTAGTTTCTGCTGCTGCCACAGAGGAGACTGAAGCAATGCACATCTTTATCTACAGTTCTAAAAAGAATGTTGTTGCGTCCAGAGAGAGACAAGGGTAGGAGAGGGCTGTCCTTCTGTCTCCCTGCAGAAGTCCTAAACCACTTCCAGAAATACACTGAGGACTGTGGGAGTCAGGGTTGCTGGGTGACATCTTTGGAAAGTTGTCTGTTTACCATGTTGTTTAAAAAGCACATGGACAAAAAAAAAAAAAAAAAAGCCCCGTGCATAGCCCTAAAGACTAATTATTCATACTTGTTGTCTCTAGAAAGCTAGGCACTCCTTCCTTCCCACTGCCCCGAGTAGCCTTTGTTAAACAAATGTGATGCCCTGGAAAGTGTCTGTCTGGTAAAATTACTAACTCCTGCTTAAAAATCTTGAGTGGGTGAGGCCATGTTTGTCTTGGAAGCCCCCTGTGCCTGTGCCCTGCCCGTGACAGCGAGGATTAAGGGAGAGCCATGCGCTGGGGCCTGCAGGGAGGCTGGGCTTGGCATGGGGTCGGCCTGGCCCTGGAGAAGGCCTTCACCTGAGGGCGGCCCCGCCACAGGTCAGGGGAGGCAGAATCCCATCACAGCCGGTGGGAGACGTGAGAGGCTTTAGGCAGACCTCGCCTCAATTAAATTGATGGCACTGTAACCTGGCATTGATTCCCCGGTGATAAGGGAGGTGACCCCACTTAAGACTGCGGAGAAAAAATGAGAGGAGAGGGGAGTATAGTTCTCAGTCAGCATTATGCGTGTAAATGGATGGTACCCGAGATTTAAAGGGCTAGGAAACTCTGACTGGAAATACCTGCTTCGCCAAGACCTTCCCTGTTACAAAAAACTTCAAAGTTGACTGGCATTTAAGCAGCAATTTAAGATGGAGATAGAGATTTAAGAATCTTGGAGTGTTTCTGTTTAGAGCACCTATTGTGTAATCTGCACAGCCCCAGAGTGTGGAGAAAGGTTTGTGTTAAAAAGAATTGGAAATTAAAAGGGATAATATCTGTGGCGGACAGTCTCAAGGGGATTCAATATCTCTCAAGCAAATATGACTCCAATATAAGCTCCTCAGCTGAGGATGTTATTAGGTACAAATAAGAGCTAATTTTTTACAGTTTTATGTCTCTAGGAATATGAGATGGAAAACAGTGAAGAGTCAGAATTAATTAAGAGAGAAAGGAAGGAGAGCTAGCTGTCCTGGTGTAGTTTAAAATCTAAAATGCCATGGAAATATGGGAGTGTTGTGGTACAGACAGCAGTGTCAGAGGGAAGGGACTGGGTCGCTTCAGCCAGGTAACCCTTAGAGGTCTGGAGAGCTTGGCTGAAATGTGCCATAAATGTATTGTATAAAGTACTGCTTAGAGTGGTCAATAGCTAAAAAGTAACTGTCCGCAGTCATACAGAGCAAAACCTGAAAGAAACCCTAGAGACAGAATCATAAAAAGAGATGACAAAATTTTTTGCTGCAGTGTGAATTCCAGATCTGTGCTAATCTGAACCTGAGCAGTGTTGGCACATAATACTGTAGTATACTTTCTCAACTGCTTTCTTGTTCTTCACTCTTGTAGCCTTTATTAAGAAAAAATAAATTGTTAGCTCTTATGGTGCTTTGGAAGTATTAACCAAGTATAACAGGTACTGGGATGTCTACAGAAGCATCTTTAGCACAGGAGATTGGAAAGGTGTGAACTCGTCTGTTCATCTCTGTGAGGTGTTAATTCAGATGCCCAATGATGATGGTCTAAATGTCAATATTGTTAACTACTCTGTTATTCATGAGCAGAAAAGAGAGGGAAGGCACATTCTTCTGCACAATTAACTGAACTGACATCTCTTTTTGGTTCCACAAAAATTAGCAGTTGGGAGATAGTGCTGTATCCTGTATTTTTTTCCCACATTCCAGGAAGAGTGAAGTATAAGCAGAGTATGTGACGGACATAATCTGTTAACAGGAACATTATCTACTCAGAGCAATGTTTTACTTAGGTGCCTTGCAAAATAAGCTCTATCTATAATCTATCTAGTGGACTGCTAAAAGAGCTTTGAGAGATGACCTTCTCTTTCCTCCCTTTTCAACACAGAATCACAGAATGGTTTGGGTTGGAAGGGACCTTAAAGACCATCCAGTTCCACCTCCCTGCCATGGGCAGGGACACTTCCCACTAGACAGGTTGCTCAAAGCCCCATCCAACCTGGCCTTGAGCACTTCCAGAGCTGGGGCATCCACAGCTTCTTTGGGCAACCTGTGCCAGTGCCTCACCACCTTCAGAGAGTAAGGAATTTCTTCCTTATATCTAGTCTAAACCTACCCTCTTTTAGTTTAGAGCTGTTACCCCTTGTCCTATCCCAACACTCTCTGACACACAGTCCCTTCCCAGCTTTCCTGTAGACCTCCTTTAGCTACTGGAAACCACTATAAGGTCTCCCCGGGGCCTTCTTTTCTTCCAGGCTGAACATCCCTAGCTTTCTCAGCCTGTTGTCATAGGAGAGATGCTCCAGCCCTTTGATCATCCTTGTGGCCCTCCTCTGGACTCACTCCAGCAGGTCCATGTCTTTCTTATGTTGGGGGCCCCAGAGCTGAATGCAGTACTCCAGGTAGGGTTTCGTGAGGGTGGAGTAGAGGGGGAGAATCACCTCCCTCAAGCTGCTAGCTACACTTCTTTTTTGATGCAGCCCGGGATATGGTTGGCTTTCTGGGCTGCAAGTGCACATCGCTGGCTCCTGTTAAACATTTCATCAACCTACACCCTCAGCTACTTCACCTCAGGGCTGCTCTCAATCCATTCTGTGCCCAGCCAGTATTTGTGCTTGGGATTGCCCCAGCCCAGATGGCAGGACCTTGCAGTTGGCCTTGTTGAACTTGACAAGGCTCACAGAAGCCCACCTCTCATCAAGCCTGCCCAGGTGCCTCTGGATGGCATCCCTTCCCTCCAACGTGTTGACATGGGTGCCAGTTCCTAAAAAGATGAAATGAGAAAAGAATACACTTAGAGTACACATTTTATTTCATTCTGACTTTAGTTTGCTTTATGTTCATTAAGTCCAATATGATTCTAGCTAAACAAATCAAGGCTTGCTTCATTCTATTGCCTGGGAACTTACCTCCCTGAGAGCGTACACTGCTGAGTAAGTATAATGGGCCTCATAATTTAACTTTCAAAATATAAAAATATTGAAAGTATTGCCTTTTCGTATTATTACAGAGAATTTAAATGTTTACTAGAAGCCTTTCAGTTGTCATTCTCTGTTTTCGAAAACTTGCAATGTCCAAGAGAAAATATACATTAAAGACTGTGGCTGCCTCTGCATCTCTTGCACAAATGAAAATGGCATAATTCCAAGGTTTTCAGTGTTGTATATAAAAGGAGAATTACTGTGCTGCATACAGAATATATCAGCTTAGGAGAATGTGACCATAATGAGGAAAGGAAATCAAAGAAGTCACAAAGTTCAAAGAGTGAAAACCATGTGCTAAATAGTGCTGTTAGATGTCTTGCAGTTTTTCATCTGCTGCGTCACCTACCAGCTACCTGAAATGTGGGGCTCTGCAATAATATTAATATTTGAAATCCTTTGTTTTGCTAGTATAAATGTAAGCAGGGGACAGAAAGATTTTTGTGTTGTTGCTTTTAAAGCTTTTGATGAAGTCAACGAGCATGCAGTGAAGTTTAACACCTGAGTACAGAGTCCTTCCTTTCAACAAAGATGTCCCAGTCTTGAGTTATTTAATTGCCAGCACGGGGAGGGCCCCATTCACATTGGTGGTATAGCATGTGTGCAGGATTGAGGCTTTCCTGTCCTTTCAGAATATTCACTGAAGCAAAAAGGAGTGAAAGACTAAAATGTTTTATTTTCCCTTTGATTGATGAGGGAGAAGCAAATAGTGCTTATAGTTATGAAATATATTTTAAGATCTGTGCAGAGTGTTAAAATAGCTTTTTTAAAAGGAATTGTCAGCTTTTGGATTACCTATGTAGGTTATAAATTGTTGGTAACACACTGATTTCTGGCCTCCAGTACGCAGAAATACTTCTGTCTCAAATATGTTTGCATTTGTGATTATTGTGAACGCTTCCTGTCACTGACGAAAACTGTCGAAACTAATGGATTAATGGTCATAGGAACAGGCATATGTTTTCATCATATGTAATATAGATATGAATAAGGGAAGACTTTATTTATATTACTTAGTAAGTCCAGCTTTAACAAAAGTCAGTTTGAAAGTGTAAGCTCCTAAGAGTTGTATTGGCTCATCTGATCATCTGTTTCTATCTTGGTGCTTTAGATTATCAATTCTGTTTGCTGTGGCTGCACCTGCCTTAATCAAACTCTTCTCAAAGGCAGAAGGCACAGCCTCTGCCACAAGGAGTTTGCATTTGACAGACACACAAATTAGGTCCTGAGATTAAGCCGTGCCCGTGATGGGTTAAAACCCTTTACAAGTGAGTGTCCTGGACCCCCTGCCAAAGCACACTAGTGCTTCCTTCTTCTGCACCTAAGCTCCAATAGCTAATAACTGTGGACAACCACTGTTAGAGATACTAATTTAATGTACAGATCACAGATTTGTTATTGCTGAATGAAAGACACACCATTGTAAACATAACCTAGCTGTTCAGCCATACCACCTTTAAATCAACACATTGTATGGACGCATGGTGATAGAAGATAGGTCAAAACGCCCACTATGTTGTCCATTTTGCACATAATAACAGTGTCTGGTACGCTGGTGTTTTATTAAGAAAGGCTTGTGGTCTAATACTGTTCCTACCATACAGGCTATGGTTGTCCACTTATTAATGAAGCACCAAGAGCAAGTCCATCTCCTTAGCATTCAGTATAGCAAAGATGTGAAGGTTTAAAGGACTTCATGTGAAATTGAGAAGTAACTCAGGATAAATCCAATATGTGATTAGATGTTTTCATTTCTTTGCCTTGCAAATGAAAGAAATGTAAATATTAAACCAGAGTGACATGGTATTTTAATGTTATGGAATATATGTATGAGAAAAGTGTTTGGAGGCCTCAAAATCAAAGATTATAGTTCTGGTTGCTTTTACAAATATATGGCTGGGCAAGCTCCTACCTCACAAAATTTATGTTCTGAGTGAGACTTGAATATAGTAGATTCTGAACATTTAGATTGCAGTCCTATAGCTGTAGAAATTGTTCCTTTCTTTTTGATAGATGTCACCGTATTCTTTATCATCTAGTATGTATAAATAATATGATAAAGTGTGTGTTAGTTTAACATACCTGGTCTGCCTGGTTTTTAGGTGCCTTGATGCTTCCTATTAGAAGATGTATACATATATTCAATTGTAATTCGTTTGGAATCGTTTTTTTAATTGTTTTTGTTTTGTTTTTATTTGTTGGTTACCTGTCTTAATTTGGAATGTGTTTTACACAGACTTTGGAATACTTTTAAGCTGCAATAAATGGATTCCTCATTAAAATGGAAAATAAGTCTGAAACACACTGGATGTTTTGTAGCTATCGAGTATCATGCATATGGGCAGCGCAATGGGTTGTAATTCCATAGTCAGTTTTACTTCTGAAATTTCCTGAGCACTAGGTGCTTGGCTTTACAACCGTAATGACGTCATTTAATGCCCAGTTTGGTTTATAATTGTGCAGTATGTACGTAATATGTCGTTACAGAATAATGGATTCTAATGGCAAATGGTCAGTTTTTGTAAATATTCTCCATAGCAGGTTTTGTTGGCGCGGCCAGTATTTCTGTTGTAACAATGGCTGTATAACAAATCATATGCCAAGAAATGTTCAGCTGAAGGCTTTGCAGGGATAATGTATGGCTTCGGTTTTAGTAGAAGTGTCCACGGGGGCGATGGGGTTGCAGCACCACCGTGTAGCTCTGTCTTTGGGACTGATGCTGTAATGAACAGACAGGGAGTGGTCCAGTGCAGAAAATGTAGAGATTTTTTTCTTCCACAGGTTGTGCCACAATCCTCAGCTGTGTTTTGTGTTTCAAATTTGTGTTCTCACCTCAAGATCTTGTGTCTTAGCAAGATGCTGCAGTTGCACGCACTGTAATGGGACGTGGTCTTACGGGCAGAAGGGATTTAGGCTCAACAGTTGGCCTAACTTCAGGCCAGCCAGGTAAAGCCTATGCTGTAAAGGAGGGAGGGGCCTTGTTAGGCACATAGGCATGGGAACAACTATGGGGCTACAGTAAAACTGCTGTTGGCTTGTTTAAGGATGGAGGCATCTGTCAAGCAGCCTTTGGTTTGAAAGCCATCAGCAGTCACACAAAATAAACTGCCCATCACTAGCTTAATTTATGCTGTTTCTGTAAAAGATGTGGTTCCCTTGCTTATATGAGGCAGAACTGTCTGCTTTCCTTTAAGCATAACTCAAATATTGTAAAATTACATGTCTTATTTAGGGTAAAATAAACCTTTTCCATTTAATAAACCTGAGAATAGGTCAACTACAAAGACAGCAACATAAAACACCCACAAGTGGCCATTAAAAATTTATGGGTCAAGCATCTGTTAGAACTATCACTGGCTATCGTAGATTTGAAAGGCTGTATCCCTATGAATAAATGATAGTATTAAGCCTCTGTAGCCACTTTGTAATTAAGGGTACTTTTAAACTACACTTCTGATACTTTCTGCAAATGGTTGTCGAAAACGGCAGGTGTTAGGTGTTGGTGCAGCCTGGCTGATACCATCGTGAGGGTAGGGCACTGAATGCCTTGTGCCAGTGCAAGAGTAGCATAAAAAGAAGAAAACACAATAAACGCAATTCTGAAGAACTGCAATAATGTCTTTTAGGTATCAGGAAAGAAATAACTGGGATGAGAACTGTGCGCGCACGTGTGTGTGTAGCAGTTAATGGAAACATTAGAAATTTTAGGAGTTTTTTGGGGATTGTTTGGACTTGAAATCTTTGGATTTCAGTTTGAGACAGGTTCTGGGCATTGCCAAAATTTGCTGCTATTCTAGCCACATGTTCACATCCCCAGCCTCTTCCTTTCAGATGTGGCTCATAAAACTGCGAGATAAGCTGGAGGAGCTCAGTTCTCAGGCTAAAAGCAAATTATCTTTTAGCTAAATCAGTGAGCTGGTCCTGGTGGCTGCACGGCCGGGATGCGGCGAAGGTGGAGAGCGTGTGGAGAAGGGGTAGCACAGTGCCCGAGTACCCTGTGAAGAGCCAGGAAACTGCAAGCTGCTGTTAGTGGCAGAAACAGTTGTGCTGGTTTCAGGCTTGCGTCAAGAACAAACGTACGATTTTTGTTTGCTTTGTAGCAAACAAAGCAACCGTCTTTAAAGTCCTGGTGCCTTGCGAACAGTCACTGTAGGCTGTCTCTCCCTGGTATAGAACACCATTTTGTTACACTTAATGAGGCATTTTCAGATTTTAGGAAGCAGACCATGTATACATTTCCAGATATTTTCACTGTTGTCTCTGTGGAATGGCTCCACTAGTTTGACCATTGTGCTGGGGGAGGAGGGGATAAAAGCAATATGAACATGACTGAATTTCCAAACTTTTTTAAAGCAGTGTGACAAATAAATTACCCCAAACTGACTATTAGAAATCTCCGTTTTTCTCTGCGTAAAAAGGAGAAACAGTTGCTACATTGTCTCCTACAGCTCCTGAAAAGAACAGAAGCTTTAGAAAATGTTGGCTTCCTTTTTATATTCTTTCTATCTCACGTTTCATTTCTGAGATGCACCAAGCTTAGCACTGTCATTTTCGTTGTTGGTATCTGCATTTTCTTTTTCATGATCATCTGCTTGAGGTCCTACTTATGGCTATTTTATTTCATTTTATTTTTTATTTTTCAGTATGTATTCTTGCAAATGGTTTCTTTGCATTTTCTTTTAATGGTGTATAGGCTCAGCACTGATTGCAGGTAGACCTTTTTAACTCGCAGCAGAAATGCCATGCAGAGGTCATATTTCTCCTACCACTTCTTGTACAAAGCGTTCTTTGGAAACAATGGTACACACTGTCAAATATTTTATCAGTTCTGGAAAAAAATACCAAGCTAAATGAATGCCAAATAATGTTGTTAATAAGGGAGAAAAATAGGAAAAAGAATTTGAGTCTTTATGTGTCCCTGTAGATTATTTTGTGTTTAGTCCAAGATTGTACAGTTAAAGAAGTTTCTATTTTAAATTCTGTGTGTCAAGTTTCTTGTTTTTCTGTAATACTTGTTGCCTGCAGTTGATCAGCTTTTTAAAAATTAACAGTGTATTACAGTGGTTGTAGTGGATGTCTTTTTGCCTCTAGGTGTAGGGTTATAAAACAGTTTCAGCATTCTATATATGTTAGTAAATTATTAGTAATACAGCATTTTAATTGTAGCAGTACCAACATACCAATTCAGTTTCAAACCTGCCTGTTAGGCGCTGTACAAATGACATGGTAGCCCTACGCCATGATATGAAAGGCTTATTACATGCTTTGAAAGGCTTATTACATGCTTTAAAAGTAACTGTGTTAAATGGATGGGATATTATGAAGCTTCCTTTTCCTCATGAAAAGGAAGGTGGATAAATATAAAATGTGGCTTACATTTTGCCTTCTCTTCTGATTTAGTAACCCCCACTGTATCTGAACATCAGGCATCATCTACCATCCTAAATAAAGCAATTACTAAATGCCCCCGTTCGTCCTGCCTACTAATCCACCCAGATGCATGTTTAAAGCTCTGTCAGGCTCTCTTACAGTGGGTGGGTGGGGGTGTTTGTGTTTGTTTTAAAGAGGGAAGTATTTAAGAAGTACCCAGATCAGAGAAATTGTGTGTGAAGGGGGAAGCAACCAGTTGGGTGATTCTGTTGGTTTATAATCATGTGCAGTCCAAAAATAAGCCATTTAATTCTGCTTTCCTGTGCTCGATATTCCAATGCTCCTTTAGTGCCTTACGTATTTTATTGTTCATGTCATCTCAGTAAAATTTCAGTAGTTCATTGTGGATTATTCCTTTTGTTTTAAAAATAATATGAAAAAAGTGCACACAAAAAAAAAAAACAAAAATCAACCCCTCACACCTAGGGAGCTTCTCCATTCATGTTTTTATGTTATTTTTAACTCACGTTTCTAATTTTTTGGCATTGTAGTTTAACATTTTCAATCTGTTCAATATTTAAAATGGGTCATTTTGAAATCTTCTGAATAATTAAACTGGTTCAATTTTTAATCAATTTAATTTTAAACTTTATATTTAGGTCAATCTAAACATTGAACCATTTCAAACGTTAAACCAAATTAACTGTTTGTTTGATCCAAAATTATGAAGATCAAACAGTGTTCAGAATGTATTTTATTCCTTGCATTTCATTCCATATGTGGAATTTCAAAAGTTGAACTGTTAAAGTTATCAATTAAAATACTGGGTTTGGGCTACACTATTTTTAATAAGGTATAATAAGAAAGATCATTTAATATCAGGAAAAGTGATTTTAAATTGCTGTAGTAGAAAGGTGCTTCACGTACATTATTAGCTTATAAAAAATAATCCTGAAATGCTGCAGTCATTGTAAATTACAGTGTAATAAAGCTGAAGCTTTCCTTTCAAACTGAGCGTTCAAAAGTGTAAAACACCATGGTGATAGTAAATCACTCTACATTGCTCGTGATACAAAATTTAGAGTTTTTCTTTTATTTTTTAATGTACATATTTTCATACTTAAAAATAATTAGATAGTTCGTCCTTCTGAAATCCATAACCGTATCCGTATCATTGTTTTCCTTACTTTCTATTTTGTACTCCTTTTATGTTACAAATTGTGTTTGAAACGAATATCCCCAGTAGAGAGGAACAGCAACAACATCTCCTGCTCGCCTTGACACACTTCCAGCGTTTCTGCAAGGGGTTTACACCAGAAAGTTGCAAGTCCTGGCACTTGCCGAGTTAAGATGAAACGGGGAGAAAACTGTTCAGTTGAATCAAAATCAGAAAATATCGTGAAATTTAAGGAGGAGCTTTGCTTTGGCTGTGAAAATCCAATGTTCCCTTACCGTGTGTGATTTATACTTAATTAAAGAGATAATAATAGGGAAGACTATAGTGAGGAAAGAGAGATCCATATGCATTTTCCTAGGCTGTGTGAAGCTGACGTCGGTTTAGAAAGATGCTCTTAAAAACGCCATCCCTGTGGTCTTTTTTCCTTCCTGACAAAGAGCCAAGACTCTAGGGTTTCCGCTGCCTTTTTTTTTTTTTGCAGTGTGCAAAGTCATGTCAGGCGTTTCCAGAGATTTTTGATGCGTGGATGTCTTCTGTCATCTGCAATCACGCCGGCGCTCCTGAGCCG
>NC_066363.1:98934113-98961613 GCF_013377495.2 Cygnus atratus | reverse complement strand
AACAGAAGGACTTTGACTTAATCATGTGCCAGCAGACCTTATACTGTTCTGTGTCTTGCTACTATTCGCTTTCGTCATTACTATTTCTGTGTAACACAACATGTGGCCAAAGCATATTCTCAATTTCTTTCTTTTCCATGTTTCCCCCCCAGCCCAACCATTAATACTACCTCATCTTTACCACTGATAGCATTTGTTAAGGTTGACTAGAAATTCATCTTCGTGTCTGAGAATCGTGGTTTCCCTCTAAATATGATTGAGAGATGGATGCAGACTTGCACCATCTTTTGAGGTCAACAGATATGAACATTCCCAGTTTGAGGGAGAGGTGATAAAGAAAGGAGTAGTAGAAAAGGGACCATGAGCAGACCAAGGAGGAAAAAAAGACTGTTGTAAAATTAAATTAGAATATTAAGAACATGGACTATAGACAAGACTTTGCAAAACAGCTAGCAACTTAGCCACGGATAACGTTTTTAATTTTTTTCCCATTCATTTCTATTCCTTTTTCCTTGAAAGAGAAAGTGAGTTTTTTTAAGAATTCCATATTGCATTTTATATAAAATACTTGAAATATGCTTATGCTGAAATTAAAATTGAGCAGCATTTGAATTCAGAGGAGGGGTGGGTCATGTCCTTTTAGACCACCTCCTCCAGGAGCAAACATGGCTTCACTATGATTTTCAGATCTCTGATCTGGTGAAAGAGAAAGAAAGGAGGAAAGATACAGTACTTCTAAAAATTTTCCTTAGCTCCTTTAATAGAAACAAGCCCCGTCAAGCTTGGTGACTTTTGAAGTATTCTGCCACCTTAAGCATCAACTTCTGTCGTTGAAGTCAATAATGAGTTTGACTGTTTCTTCACTATGGGCTAAATTCCAGGCTGTGTTGTTACTCTATACTGCACTCCATTTCTTGTCCTTGTTGCTGCGCTCACTTGTGCCAGAAAGAGAATGCAGTGTGACAGCTATCACTACAAGTGCCTGTGGACATCATATGCAAGCCAAATGCTAGATGTTGATAAATATGTTATGACTGGACCTTGGTATCTAGATCATATGCACTGGATTGAAACCAATACGTTTTTTGCTCTCTTCTTCAGGAAGTAGGCTTGCATTCATTTAGAGGTACTTTGAGAACAAAAATATCAAATCTTTTTTTTTTTTTAAATATTTTCAGTTTAGTTTTTTTTTTTTTTTTTCTTCTGGAATTAAGTACATCATTTTGGAATGTTTTATAATCCTCTTAGTGATGCAGCTGCAAAAAAGTGAGAAGAACTGCTTTGTTTCTGCTTACCAAGGTTATAATAAAAGGCAGTATTCTTTGGCAACCACAAATGTGAGAGGTACAGATCTACACAGCAAAATACATGAAGAAGGCTGGAAAAGGGAATTCCATTTTAACCTGAAAAATATTCAGAATAATGTGCTTTTCAGTTCAGTCCATAAATGCAGATTAGTCCTCCTTCCCCTGTGGCAAAAACAGTATGAAAAGCAAGGGCAAAGATGTGGAAGTGCTGTTGGGCCGTCCTTTGCTCAGAGTTGTGCTCCATAAGAGGGAAGCATCTCTCACCCCCCTGGGGGTGGGGATTGATCCCACTTCCAAACATCTCCTTCTGGGCGATCCGTGGAGAAGCTGATAGCTATTTAGTGAAACAACCCTTGCCTGGTGGAGTTCCTGGTCGGGGATGTTAGCCACCTCGCAGTCAGGTTCCTCTCCGCTGCATGTCTGGGAAGACCAGAAACACTTTTCGCAAGCAACTGCATCTTTGGCGTGTGACGGGGTATTACTGCACCAGCTTCGGTCTTACCCACGGCAACTGCAGCACGTCTGACCAAATCTAGGGGTTACTGGTGCTGTAGCTTGGTAGAGTTTTGGTAGGGAAAATGGCAGTCTTGGTTGTGAATCCTCGTTTAAGAACATTTGTCACAAACATCCTTCGTTCATGTGATAGCATGGTAAAAGAGATTTAATAGCAGTGGGTTTGAAGTTCGTTACCAGCGCCACATTTAGTAACCTGGACCTCACCTTCCTCCCTAACCCCCAGTTACAGGCAGTATTATTAGGTAATTACTTTCACTAGCCTAAAAGTACTTACGGTTTTACAAAATACTCTAATTTTCATCAGGGCTGTTAAAACACATTTTTTGAAAAGCAGGCTTTTTTTTTTTTCTTTTTTTTTTTTAGTGTAAGTGGTAGTAAATTCTGAGTGAGTCATTAGTACCATTAAGACTTGTGAAGTTCTCTAATAAGTATTCAGGCAGGTAGCTTCAATACCTCTATGCTGAAACGTTATGAAGAGGATTTTCTATACTGCTGTTTGTACTTGGCACTGTTCAGTTTTGATTGGTGGATTGTTTATATCTTTTCTGTGTTGCTTGTAATTCTGAATGACTGTATCAAAACTGATGAAGGAGCCTTATTTGGAGTTATTGTACTTTTGCTATTGAATTAAGCAGGATGAAGACTTGCAGTCGGGTGGGTATGCATCACCCCCATCTCTCACACCCCCTCCACCCCGACTCCTTACCCACAACAAAATAACAAAAAAAAAAAGTCCAGAGTTTTTTTGTTTGTTCTTTTTTTAGTCTGGACAAGGTAATAGAAATCTGGTTATGTCTTCAGGCTTATGAGGCAGTAACCCTAGTCTGGCTGTGCTGTAGTCCAGTGTGTGCTGGGTATATTTTGTAAATACTCATCTTTCCAAGATAAGGTGCTTGGAAGCACCCAGAGGAGGGCACCAAGGCCGGTAACGGGGCTGGAAGGCCTGTTCTGTGAGGAGAGGCTGGGGACACCTGGGTTGTCCAGCCTGGAGAGGAGGAGGCCGAGGGGCGGCCTCGCGGTGCTCTGCGACCTCCTGAGGAGGGGACGCGCAGAGGAGGCTCCAGTCTCTGCCCTGGGATCCGAGGGCAGGACACAGGGGAAGGGCACAGAGCTGCACCAGGGGAGGGTCAGGCTGGGCATCGGGAGCCGTGTCTGTGCCCTGGGGGTGCTCAGGCACTGCAATGGGCTTCCTAGCCAGCTGGTGGGTGCCCGTGCCCGGCAGTGTTCAAGAGGTGTTTGGGTAACACCCTCAGTCATATGCTTTAACTTTTAGTCAGGCAGTTGGCCTCGATGATCTTTGTAGGTCCCTTCCAACTGAACTAGTCTATCTTTCCAGACGGAATTTCCCAGATGGATGTACAGCAGTCTAAAGTATAATGAAATCTAGATTGAGGAGATACCAAGATGCTCTCAGCATCCCATTGAACCAAGTCTGCTATGAGAAGCGAGAATTTCCTTCAGACAATGTAAAAATGGGGTTTGCCTGAGAGTATTTGGATGCTATTTCCTGCTCCATCCATTGTCTTTTAACACGTAGAGGTTCTTGCAGTATTGGAGCTCTTCCCATGAACAGCTCTTCTAGTACTGTGTAAACAGACAGGGTCAGGTAATGAACACAAAAAAGGCTACTTCAGATCTGGTTACACAAAATCTCTCCTTGTGAATGTAAGTACGTTGACATTATCAGCAGATGTGTCCATTTTGTATTGCAGGAATGTGCGAGTTCAAAGAGGCAGAAAAGTATGATAAGAAAACCTGGCATGAACAACCAGATGCCACTGATGCGTGAACACAAACACACACCAGCTCACAGATACACAAATATTCTGAGGCAAAAATGAAGTAGCTTCTTGGCAGATCTTATTCACACTTAAGTGGCTAATTGCCCAACCTGACACTAACACTGGCAGCATTACAGAGATAATATTTTTTTTAAACGGTGAACAATTCCTCAGCAATGTCTCCAACATCCTTCATATGAATATCCTTTTCTTGTACAATAGGCATGAAAGTTTAGCTGTTTTTTGAAAAAAATAAAAACAACACATATATTTCTGTTCACTGCAAGGAAAAATATATTTATTTGAAAGCTTCTTTGTATGCTTGGAGTAAGTGCAGAAAACAATATCTATGTTAAGACAAATTTCTTGTGCCTATTCCTATTTTCATAGGACCCATTTTCAAGACTTCTGAGAGGCCTAGGAACTTCCCAACACGACTATCCTATATCTTGGAGATTTGAATTGAAAACATGAAGTGTTTCCCCTTTTGTCGTTCCTGTTGGAACACAGTAGCATGACCGGCTGATGATGGCTTAAGGGATCAGCTTATAGAAATTTATCGTTCAGGGGATTTAATAGCTCTGGGGATTAGTAATTGGATACAAATCCTGTCACCTCCAGACTGTCTGTTCACATGCAGCTCATCTTGATACTGACCACAGGTTGTTACTGTCTGATGTTTTTCTGATAGCTTCTGTTTAAAAAGTTTGCTTTTCCTACCCCAGTAAAAGTCACCGTCAGAAATGGCACTGATGTTTGTTGTCACATAAGAAAAAATCACGATTGAAAGGTCATGGAAAATGAACTTTAAATAATAGCTACTAAAATGAAAATTGGTGGAAGATAGAGGGATATTAAGAATTACAGACCAGTGAACTGTAAGCGCTGCATAAATTGAAGTTATATTTTAGAATATAACTCTAAAACATGGTCATAATGCCACAGCAACACAGTGTTGCAAAGGAAAAATATTTCCAAACACTTATACATGTATACAGGCTACTTCATGCAACACAGTGAGGAAAATCATGGCTGGTTTGGATGTCCATGCATCCTTAAAAAATTCCATTACAACAGGTGAATCTATACCTAGCTAGTTGTGGCTTTAGAGGTAGAGTTTTGCTATGGATTAGAAATTGATAAAACAGAAACTTCTTAAATGGATTAACTGCACCATATCACAAAGACTGCAATAGGCATACCATAGCTGATGCAGTATTGTTTTAAAAAAACAAACAACAAACAAACAAACAAAAAAACAACCATCACACCTCAGGTATTATTATTAAATTACCATCACCATTGTGAGATCATTCTGGTGAAACCATAGATCTGTCCACTGAGGCAGTTTATCCATTTTAAAATATTTTACCCTGCACTGGTCAAGCTGCGTCTTTGATACTTTATTTTGAAGGGTGGAAAATGAGGCCTACAAATCACACATTTAACAGATGCATCAGCTAGTCAAAGGAAGGGAATTCCTTTTTTTTTTTTTTTTTTTTTTTTTTAATAAAAGCAATTTTCCCTTCTGAGGTTGGACTCTCCAAAGGATATGATCAATAGGTCACTGTGCTCAAGAAGTTCTCTTGTTGAACTGATCGTGGAGAAGATAAGCTCTTGTCGAAATTGTTTTGGTAGAGAAATGGGTTTCATTTATATTTAACAGGAATTTTTATACATTTTTGGGCCTCATTATTCTGGTTTCTGTGTGTCCTCCAGTTCTCTCGAATACTTTTCAGGACTGTACAGATGATCAGGAGATGCTCAGCCTCTAGCAGAATGAAAACATTTTTTTTTTTTTGTCTCCCTGGCTCTCTAACTGCAGGTTAGGGTGATTATAAAGACAAGCTTGCATAAGTAAATTCTCTGAAATGTAGGACAATGTCTGTGCTCTGCAACAATTTTAAGGTTCCACCTGTCTTAGGGACCTGGACCTTATTATGTAAAGCGTGGAGCATCCACGGCACTGTCCCTCATCAAGAGGAGCTAAACTGTATGATATACCACATTAGAGATGTTCAGCTCTTCCTTGGTCAGTAGCCTAAATATTATTTCAAAACCTGTATTTACGAGAAATTTCAAAACATTTCAGTAACATTCAAACTGGAAAATGCAACAGGCCTGTGAACTGGTATTTATTGGGAATCATGTTGTCTGTACAAAAAAGACAGATTCTTTTTTTTTAGGTGGAATTTTTAAATGAAACTAAATGAAGTTTAATGGCTTATAACATTGCATGAATTTGTCAAAACTGATCAGCTGGATTGCTACACAATGAATACTGAAAATGTTCTGGTTTTAGGCTTATAATAGCCTACAGCCATTCAAAATTCAAAATGTTATTTGATGATTTCAGAATGTTAATGAAATTATTATTAATAGCACATATATTAATCTTAACGATATATGTAAATATGGGCAAATGTAAAGCTCTGTTGTCACCAGAAGGATTTTTCTACTGCAGAAAGTAAACCTGGGGTAAAATTCCAGTGATCAAGTATAAAGCAGTCTCTACTAAGTATCACAATAAGAAATTTTCTGATGAAGTTTAATAACGCACACAGGCACATGAGATTTGGGGTGTTTGCTAGTATAAACATTTCTGAAAAGGAGAGGACGATCACATTTGCTTTTAAATTAGCAGGAGATAGTAACAGACTGCCCTGTGCAAGTAAAACAACGTAAAAGGCTTTGCTTTGTTGTTCTCTTGGTTTGATATATTATCATATCTAATAAATGTATGTGCGTTTTTTTTTTTGGTTTGTTTGTTTTGTTTTTTTTGGGGGGGAGGGGGGGAAGAGGGGCTAGCATATATCATTCTCCACCGGGGATTCATTTGGGTAGTAATTTGATTTAACCGACTTGATTTTCATTTCTCTGCTTTCTGTTCTTTAAGTTAAAATGGTCCTTCTGTTGTAAAATGCATGTAATTATTTCTTCCGTATTTGGTGGTGTTAATCAAGCTGTAATATGGTTTTCATGGTTGCTTTCTTTAATGCCAGGATGTGTTTTTTAGGAAGGCAGCGGGTTTACATCTGGGAATGTAGCGATTTCTTATCTGTACTTATATATAATAAGCAGCATGATATGTTTTTTATTTTCATATCCGTCTTTGAGCAGCTAGATTTTGCTCGTGTGACATGATCTCTGTATCGCAATGTGAAAAAGAAAGAGGGAACTTTATTATATAGGAGAATTTCATGGCATTTTACCTGTTGAGGGCCCTGTAGAGCCAGAAGTGCAGTACAGTGACTTGACTAAGTGACAGACAGAAGCAGCCGTAGTGTCACTGTGTATTATCACCTCATGCTAGCTGGAAGCACTCCCTGAAGCCGATCTAGGTTGTATAGTCCTAGATGAGGTCTTCATGGGTGCTGACCATAAAAAGTTCATCAAAGTAATGAGGCGAGGCGAGAGCTTGGCGCTCATGGGCAGAGCTCAGCACCAAGGAGTGTGAACCGGCTCCAGCTGTGACAATAAAACAGCAGGTGGCTGCTGTCATTAGGGGTGGCAGATGAGGCAGGGGACTAACATTCAGCCCACAAAACTCTCATTTGTTAGCCATCGCCACTGTACCATGCAAAATAGCTTCCATCTCAGTCAATTTTACTTTGCAAAATATTACACAGTCGCCATAAGAAAATGAGAGCCTTGGGTTTACAGGTTCCTTGGATCTTATTATCAGAAAACTCTGCGCTGTCAGCTTAGGTGGAAAATTGGACTTTTTTTTCCCCGAACAGTTAGAGGATCTTTACAGTAATTTTATAATATGGCATTTTCACCCGGGCATGTGTTTATTGGTTAATATTTTGGACTGTTTTGTTCGTAACTCTTTATAAAATCAATTCCATCCATCCATTCAGCTACGTGTTGCACATAGCATCGCCTGCTCTTCAGTGCTCTAAAAGTTGTGTGCTGATCAAACAAATCGTGTGTCCGGGTCTGCCCAGGTATAGACATTTGTGCCATAGGTTGTGGTTTTGGTGGTTCTGCTAATCTGAGAAAATTGCAAGAAACATAACCCTTTGATTTGTCTTTGTTTATTTCTGTTTAAAACAAATGAGAAAGCGTTCTGTATGTACTTCATCTCTGCAGAGAATACTTTATACTGCCTAAAATTTGAGGCCTTCCTTGGCCGAAAACCATCTGGAATGGAGCTGTGATTTCCACAGGGACACCTCCGCCCTTCTGATGGGCAGGCTGCAGCAAGTCCTGTGATGCGTGGGTCTTACAGGTGGTACGGTGAGGAGCTGCTTTTGCTCCAAAACGAGAGCCCTTTTGCTTGCATAAAGTGACACAGCTGAGCAAAGGGTCGCATACAGGGGGTTAAATGCCCTTGTCCCATGGCTGTGTGTGACCTCTGGTGCTTTCAGGTCGTCATTTGGACAAGTAAGTGTTGTTGTGTACAGGTGCCTCAGCTGTGAACATATTTTTTAAATTTCTATGCTCTCATAGGAATACAGAATAGACCTGTAGGATCATGTGACATTTTTCATGATTTTTTAAGTCATCAGAAGTTTCTATATGGTCTGTGTTGCATGTTGGTATGCTTCATCCATGACAAAACTGCAGCTCACTGCTGTAAAAACAAAACCCAACCAAACAAAAAAACTGTTATCCAACCTGTAATACTTTACAGAGGTTGGTGTAAGTTACTTGATTATATGGTTGGAATTCCTTGAAATCGAAGCAAAATAGCTTACAAGAACTGATTACTTACTTGCTAGTTAGTTATTTTTTAGTTTGATTTTTTCTACCCCTGGAAAAGTTGGCTGATACTGCTTTTACAGAGCAGAATTGCATTGAAATAGGAGGAAGAAATTTAAACAAAAAAGGTAGAGGGGACCCTGTCATCTGCTAGCCACTGACATCTTCAATCAAACAAGGAGAGATGTGGTCCATCCCTTCAAACATCGCCTCAAATTCTTAACTCATGTCAGACCAGTCGGAATTCTGTCATGTCTGGCAATTTGTTAAAAACATACAGTTTTGTCTTCTGTTTGTCTGAATGGTCCAGTGAAGACAGAGTCAGAGCATGACGAAAGCATCTGATTGCCCAGCAGCCTAGGTCTGGTTTGCCTACTAGCTCAAAAATGAGGCCGAAAAGGTAGGCATTGCTCAAGTGCCTAAAATGTCCCAAATTCACGTTATAAAGGGCTAAAAAAGCAGGTACTATGCAGCCCGGGTTTTGCTCATATCTTCCTATGTACGTGATGGATTCTAAGGGTGACTTTAACAATGTAAATTTCATGAAAACCAAAATGTGATGCAATACAGAAGGAAATGGAAGAGTGCCACGTGTTGGTACGTGTGCCGTCTTTGCTGCCAAGTTCCCTTCCTACCAAAAACTGGTGGAAAGTGGAGCTGTGGGATCCCATCCTTTCATGCCAGCACTTAAGTCTATGGCTCTGTGGCTGCGACGACAGCAAGGATCAGAAAACGAAGAGCACTTTAACTGAAGCTTCATTTCAGAAAGACATTGAGGCTGAAAATAATTTTTCTGTTAAAGAGACATGGTTTATGTCTCTTTATGGGGCCAGGTTTTCACTTTGTATATAAAACTGAAGTCTTGTAATTTATTCTTCTAGTTAAATCCCTCAGAATTTTGGTTGGCAAAACACAGAAAAACCTGAATTCCTTTTATTGCATCTTTTCTAGTAATTTATCAACTCTCTTTTTTATTTTTTTAAATAACATGCTATAACCTTTTGTTTGCAGCAAATCTTATTTCTCCTTCAGGTGGTTGTTCATGTGTGCGCTCAGTAAGTACATATGTAGGCCCTTGAGATCAAAGGAGTTTTTTTCTTAATTCTGTTGGGCACGTATATAGATCCCATCTTTCTCATGCTTGATTAACTCTGACCATTTCTGGACACAAATCTCAACTGCTGGCCGAGACTGGAATATTCTTTGCCAGAGAACATCTTCTGCTGTGTCACAGATATCATCTTTATGACTGTACCGATTTGTCTGATCTATACTCCTTGGTTTTCCTAGACTGATAACAGTCTTCATTGCTAATGCATGCAACATCCATACTGGGCTGCAAGAAAGCTTTTTTTTATTGTGCAAAACATCCTTCCAAATTCAGTGTGGTGTGTTATTTTTATTATTATTATTATTGTCTTTATTGCTTCAATAAGAATTATATCTCTGGCGAGTACTCTATTAATCCCAAAGAAAGCCTTCAGCTCTTCCTCAGAATTTGAGAGTTTTAAGCAAGCTTCTGCCTTCAGCCAGCTCTTGCGTCACAGTCTCAGAAGAGACAGCTTTAAGCTGCTTACAGAGAAGTTAACATTCCTCTCTCAGACCAGGTACAAGGATAACAAGCTCGGCCTCTCTGAAACTTGCCAGCGCCAAAGCCCTCAGCCTCCGAGGTGATGGATGAAGGCCATTTCAGCACTAGTCACCTGGCTTTTGACTTTGTCTGAAGTGAGTACAGCGGATCAAAGGCAAGCCTAGGCATCCCCAGACTTTGCACTTGGCAGCTTTAGTGACCAGTAATTCTCCTGCTCAGTCTGTGGCTGAGGTGGTGAGAGGCGTTACCGCGTGCTCATGGGAGAAGTGGAGTAACAGCACCGTGAGCACCCGGAGTTCTCATTTGGATAGACTTCCGTGCTGCTCTTAAGAACACCTCCCCATGTTCAGTGCCATAACGTGAGAGAGTTTGGTAGTCTGTAGTGCTTGTAGAGTACATAAGAGTCTTTCTGGTCTGCATATCATGGTTTCCTCTAAGAGTCACTGTTGCTTTCTTCAGCCAGTCTCCTCCCGTTTCAGTGGCAGGAGGAAGAGGTTACAACTATTGGCTTTTGGGGGATTGGGGCTGGCTGTGAAGGGAGTATTTGGAGAGAATGAGACTCCAGCTGAGATTGAAAACTCCAGAACAAGTTTTTATTTATGTTAACTGCTAACCAAAGTACCTTTTAACAACGAAAAATCAAGCATTAATCACATTAAACCATTAAACATAGCAGCCAAGTGTTAGAACTACAGTATGGTGGATCTTGTGCCGGTGTCCATAGTTCTTGGTCTCTGAGGTAGGGATGGCCAGGTTTGAGAGTTCTTGGTCTCTGAGGTAAGGATGGCTAGGTTTGAGAGCCCTTGTACATATTGGGTGTCCTCATTTTTCCTTGTCCTCCAAACACATTTGGGTGTACACAGATACCATGTGAGTTTTTTTGTGGATTGAAACCCGTGTGATCCAAAGGCTTTCCTTCTTTTGTCCTAGACTGGAACCAGTCTGTTCTGGTTTCGCCAGGCTGTTGTTACTGGCTCATCCATATAGATGGCAACTCTGATCGTTACAGATTAGGTACTGCTGTCTTTGTTTTACTATTTTTATGCAATTGCAGCTACTATGGTGAGCAGATACTCTGAAATATTTTGCTTTCTACCTTCAGTCAAACAATCTTGTGGAAGGTCTAGTTGTAAGGCAAAAAGGATGCGTTTTACAACTGGGTATGTTTTACAACTGAATTTAAGTCTCAGGAATAAACAAAACAACCAGGACTTGCTCTTCTGTGTCAAGCAAAGACCTAGGGCAAGTTTCTCACTACTGTCACACACCAAGCACGCTGCAGACTCTTAGTTCCAGCCACCATCTATCACCAGCAGCATTTTCAAATTGCGGGTAAATTGTCAATAAAAATTGTGTATGACTTCTGATTGTGTGTGACTTCTGAGCAGTTCAGTCATCAGACAGTGACCAATTTATTCATCTCATTCCTTTCTTTGTACCCTGCAACTTTGCAAAAGACCACAGGCACTGTATCTCCTGAACTGATTGAGTTATGTATGGTGGCACTGCTACTGCAGGCCCTACATGTTTGCCAGCCCGCAATCAACTATCTTTAGATACGTTTTGATTTCCTTTAAAGACAGGCAAGAGCCTTGTCTTTTGGATTTCACTGTTAAGATAGCTGTTCCCATAGAAGCTCTGCTCAAACCTGGTAACTCAGTCTGCAGTGCAATTTCTAAACAGCTAAAAAGACGGTACGGCATCTAAAGTGACGTTTTGTTCAGGAAGAGCAAAACATTATAATTAAGTATATTTGTTTGGTTTTATCCTTTTTAAGTAGAAACTCATTGAAACATCTGTATTATGAGATATTCTTGGAGGTCAGTTGTTGCACTTGCAACCTGTGCAGTCTTTGCTCCTTAAAATTGCTGGGCAGCTCTGTAGAAACGGATGGCAGAAGGTCAGCTATTTCCAGAACAACTCCTAGGACGCTGAGAGTTGTGGTTCACCTGGCTTTCCCAAAAGCTTGAAAGCACTTGGAAGAATTTCCAAGTTCAAGCATTAGTCTGTTCATCCTGCCATGTGCGTATCCGTACTGACCGGCTCAGGTTTCCCTTCTCACACTCACCTTTTCATGAGCATGAGCCCTCCATATGCTGCCAGTGCCCTTCTCAATGCTGAGCGGTACGACCGAGTTTCTTGAAGCCAAGTCCCTCAACATCCAGGCAGAACTAACGATGCTTTTGTAGCATAATCTGAGGCACTGAGAGTTGAAATGAGCAGCACGTGGCAGGTATTCCTGGCTCTGCCCGGTGCTGCTGAGCAGCAACCCAGCAGCTGGTGGTTGGCTCTCTCATGCAGGACATCCCTGTATTACTCCTGCCAGTCTCTGAAAATCAATTGCAGAGAGAAGCAAATTCCGTGGCTGCGTACATCTACCGTTTTCGTGGTGACAAAATCTGGAAATCACAGTGCTATTAAGAGAGAGAACTAATTTCGTAGCCTGCACTGTCTTTCCTAGATGTTTCTCCTACTGAGAATGTAGATTGGCTAGGAATGTAAAGACTGAAGACCTGTCCATCCAGTAGAGTATTGGGATTTTATTGGTGCCCCTCCAGACTCCCTTGCTGTTAGTGCTCATGTACTGAAGATCATAGCAGAATCCAGATGAACTGCTTGAAACCAATCCATCTGCGCCTCACTATCTAGACGTGTCTGTGCCAGCCTCTCTTTTGCATGGCAATAGGTACGTGTCTAACATAAGACCACAAACGTGGTGTGTGCAAATCTTGCTTTAGAGTGTTTATCCACCCACCCATCACTCATACTGGTGGTACTCTGCAGGTACCGAGATGCAGGTGCCCATTACTGCTGGTAGACACTGGACAATGTGCCTGGAGATACGACCTCTCACTGATTTCAGTCATCCAAACGATGGTGATACATGTACCTCGCATCAGTTGGGGACATCACACTAATGACCTGAGAGCACCATGTTTACTGTCCTTTGAAAAACGCAATGTACCCATCAGTGTCCTGAAATCAAGGAGAGAAGACATTTTAGGGCTGACGCTTGCAGATAGTGACAGGCAATATCCTTTCCATTCTTTGTCCTGAAGCAGATTAGTGTGACATCTCTTTCCAGACGCAAGGTGGGGATAGGTGGAACTGATGCCTCCTGCACCAAGTTGTAGCTGTGCCGATAGATGAAGTCCTGAACATGCTGGGAAATGGGTCATGGGTAAGGAGACAGAACGATGTCTGAAAGGAGGGTAGGAATGGGAAAGGGAGGGAGCAGTTATGGGAATGCTGGATGTACATACTGTGAGAAAAGAGAGGAAACAAGCAATTTCTTGGTGGCAAAATTGGTAGGTGCCCTTTTATATGTAGCTGAAAACCTCAATTTATGTCGAAAGAGTTCCTAGAGCCTTATTTAGCATAACAAGGATGTTCTGTGGTATTGTCATGTTTCCGGATGTCGATGGTAATCTGTTTTAGATGCAAGGCAGTGTAAACACTAAGCCTAAGGTGGCATTTCAGAAGTTAGAGAGCCTGTGTGCTGGTAGGCTGAGAGGCTGGTAGCGGTACTGCAGAAAGCATTGTGATTCTTTTTTTTTTTTTTTTTGTCTTTTTTTTTCATACTTTGTGCAGCTGTTAGATTATGAAACACCTGTTAGAGGTGACAGTTACAGATGTTTGATAACCAATGAAAATTAATAGAACATGTGATTCTTTTAGCTTAGAAGTGATTTGGTAAGGTGTGTTTAGAAATGTAATTACACAGTGCTGCTGTCTACTATTATCACTTAACATTCATTAACTCCTCTGAATATTGAAACAAACATTTCTTGTAGCGGTACTAATTTTCTCATGTATTTGTAAGGTGATTTCCTGACAGAGTGAACACCTTCTGACTTCAAAGTTTTTGCCACTGTTCAGCTATTTTTAGTTTGCTCATTAAGCAAACAAAATATGTAGAGAGCCATTTGTTTACTCCCTGTTATCAGTTTACAAATATACTGTACAAGCAATCTCTTATTTATTTCAGTTTTTACTACCTAATCTTCAATTTGACTTCATAACGGAATTGTGGACGTTTAGACGGATGGTAGCTCAATTCAACTTCAGAAGGAAAGTTCAGGTTTCAAACAAAAATTTTATTACATTTTATTTTGCTTGAGAAGAATACCCAGTTGCACATTGTTCGAGAAGATTGTTATTTTTAGTAGTGGTGCATGAACAACTTCAGCTTCATTACTAAACATAGGTGTTTGGGGAAATTTAAAAGAGGTATGCATTTCCTAAAATTGATTGCTTTTTTTTTTTCTTTGTCTGACCCGTTTCACTGGTCATTAATTTTTAGTTTATTCATAGATGATATTTTGCTGTGAATTTTAGATCCTTCCAAATTCCGTATATGTGTACAGGAGGGGGGCAACAGGAGGCGACCACTTGAAGGCTCTCTTTTGTTTATTTGAGATAGCGTACGTACTGGAAGGAAAGATATGCTGCTCGTTTTTAGAGAAATCCTGTAGTAAATTACTTTAAGCTGACTAGTATTTGCCTCAGTTTGCATGTTTTTGAGGCTAGAGACAGCAGATGTGATCTTCTGATGGTGCTTTATTGTGGTCTTGTGAAGTGGATAATGCTTTGGGCCCTGTTCTGTCACTTTTTATGTATGCACATCTGAAACTGTATTGAGGGTGTTTTGAATGATCCGAGGCATATTGTTTTTATATATAAGATCAAGCAGCATCATTTATTGAAGTATTTGTCCATGCAGTAGTGCTTAACCATACAGACCAGTTTGTGCACTTTGAGCCATGTGGTGAGACTCTTTTGAAACATCTAAGCCCCATTTTCAGCAACGAGTTATACCCTAAGCAGTGCAGTGGCTTTCTACCTCCTTTAATAAGGCAAAGTGTGTGGTTCCTGAAAACCATTCTCAGTGCACAGAAGCTGTACTGAATGTCGTGTACAGAAGCTGTACAGCTGTATGCTGTGTGTCTGGATTTGGCTCATTCATTCATCTTCGATTAAAGGGTGCTTTTAGTGTTGAATAATAATAAATAAATAAGGTTAAGAATGAATCTATAGCTAATTTACAGGAAACCTTTCTGTTTTATTTGCAAAATAAGTGACTTCAGGTGAGGCTCATAATTGATGAACAAGTGAGCTCCCTCACGTGAGGAAGCAACGTAGATACTACCAATGTTCTCCTCTTTTGGCTGCTGTCCTAGCAATGACAGACTAATTTCTGTCCTTGATGGTTTGTATTAAATACATCTTTTAAAAGAGGGGAAGTGAGAGGACGAGGTGACTTTGATCTTTCCAGGTCAGTTTGAGAGCAGCAGGAGAGGATGTTTTCTGTTTTATTCAGTTTTGTTTTCTCTTCTTTTGTGCCCAGCTCTTTTATGCCAGAATACATAAAAGCAGATAATTGTGCTCGTTGCTACTACTTTATGGCCACGAGACTAATAATTCTTTTGCATCTTGAGGGACACGTATTGGTAGCAGAAAGCAACAAGAATATGTTGAGGGATTTCTCTCTTCTGGATGATAGATGCAGGAATATGCAGGAACAACACAGCCGATTGATTGATAGCGCGCAACTCATCCATAATGATCTGTCTGATATAGCAGTAAATTATTCTTGAGATTGATGCAGGTCATTGAACAGCACATTGACAATCCTGTTGTCTGTCAGCCTATTCAAAGCGAGTCAGGAACAGTAGCTGCTGTGATACTCAAGTCTACCTTGGGTTCAAGCTGTGTACAGGTGTTCTGCTAATACAATAATACAAGTTGGTCTTTTCCCTTTTCTTTACTTTTGTTTGTTTGTTTGTTTTATTAGGCTTCTTGGTTTCATTGCTAGTTTGTTCCAAGTAACACAGTAAAATTGATATGAGGTATTTTTAGAAGAGAAGGTTGTAGTCGGTTGCACTGATGATTGCATTGTCCCATAAAATTCGGTTTTGAAAATGCTGGGTTTTGAACTTTGGCAATAAAACATCTCCATGGAAAAGTTAATAAATAATTGAAATGCATACCAGATTGTTGCATGGAAAAGTGTAAAAATAATAATTATAATAAAAAAAGTTTCAAACTTAAGGCAGAAAGCCTGATCATTCTCGGAAATTTAAATTTTTGGTTTGAGTCTTTAGGTTCTATGAATTATTGTGGTCCTGCTATAGCGCTCTGGTTCTTGTCTTGCTGGTGAGGGCAAAGTTGTCCTTATTTGTCTCTTCTGATTTCTCTTTTCAAGAGAAAAAGTCTGCGTTTTCCTGTCTGCCAAGTCACTTGCACTTGAAGATGGGGAGGAAGGAGGAGGTATGCATTCCAGGTGTATGCGCTTTACTTTTCAGTTTAATCACTAGTGTTAGTGAGGGTGGAGCATAAAGTAGCCATATCCTTCTTTAACACATGGGGTCAGCAGGGAGTGTAAGCCAGCACGTCACAGCACTCTCAGCATCGCAGCCTGATTACACATGACTTGTTAACCTTCTGAAACGCTATTGATTATTTTAGCTTAAGAAGAATAATCATAACTGCAAGCTGGAAGTGAAAAGACCTGCCTCGTTTGGCTGCTAAATGAGTCAGCTGGAAATCCCAGCTTTCCTGCATGGGGTTCTAGGACTTGACGTCCTGTCACTGAGGGCATGAAGTTTTTCAGATATTTGGATGTTTTCCACACTAGACTTTGCCCTGCCAGATATTTAGTGGAACCTGACATCCTGTCACAAAGGGCATGAAGCCTTTCAGACTACTGGATATCTTCCACACCAGACTCAGCCCTGCCAGATACTTTCTTTTAAATTGAGTCCCTTGCGCACGGTCATGCAAGAGAGTTATCAGCACCCCGGTCTGGACCTTTCAGAATCAGTAAACATCCACGAATGATGGACTTGAAGAAATTCCCAGGAATTTAGACTTTTGATGCATGGAAGAAAAAAGATCACTTGTTTATAGAAAACTATTGCTTTCTGGGCACTTCCGCCTTTTCCTCTGCATTCTTGTTCCTGAAGCTGACCTGCTGAGTGCAAAATCCTGCCAGAGAGATGAGATTCGGCTAGTAACTTTTTATGTAAACAAAAGATTTTAAAAACTTAGTTTTAAATTCCTATAGACTGTTAAGTTTTATTTGACCAAATGCTGATTTGAGTGCATATGTATTTATATGTAGAACAGGTACAAATCCGTAGCTGCACATACAAGTTCTATTGAACACACCGAAATTCATGTGGGTCATGATATTCCTTGGGAAACTGGACTATTTCTTTCTTTTAGTAATTGATACCCCTGATGGCATGACTCCACGTGAACCACTCATTCAGCTACAAACGATTAAGGCTTATAGTGCATTTCAAGACACTATAAAGAGCAAGGGTACTTCATTCCTGGAATAAGAACCACCTGAGTCTGTGTTATTGTTTACTTGCCTAAACGTACTGTCCTCTTTCTCGACATGATTGATGCAGTTTGCCTCAGATGAAGGGACAGGGACAGGAATTCAAGCGCAGATCATGGAAAACAAAAGCCAATGCAGACAGAATAATGCATTATTTCTTCATATTTTGTGATGGAGCATAAAAGTTTTAGATATCCTTGTTCTTCTTATTCCTTGAAGCTGTCAGATCTCCCATGCGATTTATCGAGAATAGAAAACCATCCCATCTTTTCTGAGTGCCCCAAACCTATGAGAAGACTGAGATAAAAGATCTAAATACTAATAATTTGATAATAATAAAATTCTGTTTTACTTCAGAAAACAATAAGAAAAAGACTTTCAAGGAGCTTTCTAAAGCATCTTGTATAAGTGGGGCCTGTACGCTTCATGCAGTAGCTTACCTGTATTCTCAGAGTTAAACTCAGGTATAAAGAGGTTCTGGACAGTTTAAAGGAGATGTAAAGGATATTGAGAATATGAATATAGGATAGATATTCATTGTTGTTCTCCTGGACTTCTCTGCCATCACTGAACACTGCTGTCTGTAAGATAAATTCTCCGAGAGCAGTTGCCGAGAGCTGTGTATCCATCGCGAAGTGATTTAAAATTGCTCTTCAACTGCTGGGTACCTCATTTGTAGAGTCCCACAAAAATAAATTGTGGTGCTGGTCCTCTTCCGCAGTTGGGTTATGAGACGGCTGGCCTGTTGGCACGGATCCAAGTGACTTTTTGGTGGAGGTAAGATGTGATGTAGCTCCTTCCTTGGAACGAGGCCAGGGCTGAGCAGTAGGCGCTCAGGAAATACGGGACCATCACAGATTTCATGATGTTACGGCCCAGAATGCTTGTTTGGGTTTGCGTTTGTTTTCTTTAACGTGGCTTTCCGCTAACAGAGCAATATATGTATTAAAAAGAAAAAAGCTTTTAGAGATTCAAAACATATTAAAACCTAGAATCTTTTGCCCTCTCAAAATAAGACACTTCACAGAGCACAATTCTCTCCCTGCAGAGAATATGAGAGAACAGACAATACATGACAGATTATTCATTTTCCTTGGGTACTGTGATGATAAACATTGCACATGCTGAAGAACTTGTATTACACTAGAATGAAAAGTGGAAGTCAAGATTGTCCAATATGTTTCTTTATTCTCAGAATTAGAATTCCCTTTGTTTCTTTTGTACATTAAAATATGCTTTTATAACTGAAGACAAGTCTTTGGAGGCTCCTAAATCAGTTACAGACTTTCTCAGAGTGAGTCCAAGAGCTGTTTAAAGGCTGCCATGGAATATGAGTGGACACGTTCCTGCAAAGCCACAACTCTTCTAAACTGAAAACAGAATATTCTTCAAACTTATTTTGGGAAAGGTGCTTGTATATTTATGAATGAAAATTATTTTTAGTTATAGTTCATGTGTAAAAAACTGTCCATAGGGAGTGTGGATACTGTTGTAAAGCTCTTTTGTCATTTTTCAACTTGGCTTTAATTTAACCTGAATTTTGAACATAGAGCACATATTTTGGGGGATTTTGCTAGTTTGGAGCCAGAGTAGTTGAAAATCACTAAGAATTTTTTTTTAAAAAAAAGACACAAAACAAACAATAACAAAACCACAGACGACAACAACAACAATACAACCACCAGAATGCCACTGCAAGCAAATAAAATCCTGCATACTCATCTTTTCCAGAGCCGGAAGACAATTCTAGGAGCAGTCTTCCTATTGAATGGGGGGAGCTCTTGCTGGCCATGACTTGGGTGTATAGGATGGACATTTCTGCCCTAAGACCCCTGGGAGAGCAGCTGGCAGTGACCGCTCATTTTCGTGTGGGTTGTGGATGAGTATGTCTAGATCGGATTTTGTAAAAATTATTTCAGGCCTATAGCATGGCCTGGTTTGCTGCTGGCTTGTACTGGAAACAATAGGAGAATGGCTACTACAGGTTTTTCCTACTCCCTCTTGATGCATTTCTGAAACCAGTTAATTTCTAGCATTTGAACGTTTTTGTTTCCACTAGAATTAAAAAAAAAAAAAAGAAGAAATTCAGGGAAACCCGAACTGGTGGTTACTGCAGTTTGTGGAAGGATTCTCCCTGATTTTAAGATATATTACAGCAACATATATCTAACGCATTAACTCCTTGTGTCCTTAATGGTGCCAGACAGACTTCCCTTAAGATTCATTTCAAAAGACCAGGGCTAAGTTGTGTCTAACTATCCAATTCTGGCAGTATCTTAGGGATAACTGATGTACCTCCGTGGAGAAGTTACTTGGTGGTGGAGAGAAAAACAATATTTTTTGATTCCTAAATCAGTAATTGGTGGGAAACCAAATTGCTGAATGTACTGAAAACACTTTCTGAGGTTGTTTTTTAAAGCCAGCAAGCACTTGATACCACCTCTCCCTTAAAATCACCTGTAGGAGTTGGTAAGCATAAACAAATGGTTTCCACACCTGTCTTGTTATCATGTTGTCCTCAAATCCAGCATCCCAATCAAGGTATTTAGACTTTGCTTTTATTTTAAGGAAAAATATCTTTTCTCTGATGTCTCTGTTGCTTGGTAAAAATATTTTGTATTTCATTCTTAATTTCTTATGAAAATAGCAACTTTGGTTTTATTTTCAAGGCCTGCTTGTGCTAAGTGGGGGCCTGTTCCTGAGCTGTGCTGAGCACTCTAAGCTTGCACAAAGTCACGCTGCGCTCTTCAGTATGAAGTCTTCAAGCATTGCATTAAAAAGCTTAAACTGCTAGTAGGCGCTGAGACTTTTATTGAGTCAGTCTTCATTTTATTTGTGCTGTATAACAGCAGCAAAATGGTTCCTCAGAACCAAGGTGCAAAAGATGGGAAGCAGCTAATGGGAGATTAATTGCTTCAAATTATTAGCAAGGCCTTTGTCTTTGATTTTACAGGAAGGTAGTTCTATCTATACCCCCCATAGATGCACTGTAAAGAAATGTTTGGCTTTTGTTTGGGAGCTTCAAGTATACAGGCTCTAAAAAAAAAAATTCTTTTGTAGAAGCTTCCCTAGAAATACAGCGTAGTTGGTTGGGACCTTTGCCTTCCATGTGGTGTAAGGACACTTTGCCATGTAAACCTCCAAGTGCCTTTACAATTTCAATTTCACATTATCCTTTCATGGTAATATTTTTATTTTTCTTTTAGAGAAGGGTTGGTTTGTAGCAAGAAGTAGAAATATTACTGAATTAAGATCAGTTAGGTACATTTCACAGCTGTGAAGAAATGGTTATTGTTTCTGCTGAAAAGCAAGAGAGCAGTATGTTTTGAATGCCTTGTGCTGTTATCAGAACACATGATTTTATTTTGTTACAATTATTTTCCCTACGTTCAGTAATTCCAGTGACACTTGAATAGTAATGATGGTGGCAGTGTGATAGACTATCCACAGATGTAATGATTGGGTTGCTAGATTTGTAAATTGTGTAGGGGAAAGTATTTAAGGTATTTCTCATATCTTTTTTAAAAATAATGAAGTCACTATCATTTAAATAAGAAAAAATTATATTCTTTTACCCTAAAGGATGCACAAGAGAGATTCTCTGTAATAATGTGAAAGTACCCAAACTAGATCAGACATGGAGAAACTACATTATCATATTTGTAAAGGAAAAGTACTCTTTCTTGGCTTTTGTGGCTCATACATGCCATAATGCTACAGTGTTTTTCACAGTCCTTCCATTGTCCATTACTGCAAACACGCCCAGATGAATTCAGCATTTAATGTTAAAAATCTTATAACGTGCCAGTTTGATTTGTAGCCCTTCATATCATGGAATGCTAATTAAAATCATATTTTTGCATATGTCATGCCTTTCATGTACATATGCAAATAGAGTCTATTGCCTTTCAGCTATTAGTAATTAACTTTATGAAGGACAGCTGTAATACATAATTAACAAAAATGTTTGCAAGCCCTTTTCACAATGAAAGTTACAGCGGTACAATTTTTGCTTATCAAGAGAAGTGTTTTAGTTTGAAGCTTCAGTCTGATATCTAAATTGTTTGAAGCAGTCACATGACATAATTAAATTGATGTTCAGGTCTTATCAGCAGCAGAATGGTACTCCATAGGTTCTCGTCTGTTTCATTACATATATCACCAAAATTAAATTAAATTATCTGTGTTCTGTTTGGTGCAAACGTAATGGCAGGTAGTGTAAACGTTGCTGCTGTTGTTGATGCCTTGAACAATGACTTGCCAGTTTGAAGACATATTCCCACTCCAAATGTAGTCACAAATGTGTGCTTCACCTTTTCCCCCCCCTCTTTCACAAGGCTATAAAATAACTAAGGCTATTAATTTGTTTCCATGTATATCTCTTTAAATAATTAATACAATGGAGTTTGACCAGACATAAGCAGTGATTAAAGCATCTGATCTTGCTGTATTTTTTATTACTCTCATTAAAAAAATGGAACTACTTATATGAAGAAAGGTTGCAGGATGGGCCCATTAAGCTTAAATAAATTCAAAGGTGTAGCTAAAACTGTATTAGTTTTTAACATGAGAAAATGCATATTTAGGAAAATGCCTATTTAGGCAAAAAAGACTGTATTCTCACTATATTATATAAGGTGTTCTAATGTGCAAAGAGAAGCAGAAACAGGTTTTCTAATTTTTGACCAATGGTGTATGGTTATGATTGCTTATTTGGAAGAGAAATACCCAAGTGACTACAACCTGAAGAAAAAGTGTCATCACAGAATGGACTCCCAGATAGAATTTGTAGTCTAGCATGGTTTGTTTTGTTTGTTTGTTTCTTGGTTTTTAATTTTGCATTTAGTAAAATATGCTCAAGTGCATGCTCAAAACAGAAAAAGTCAGTATTAAAAAAAAAAAGTATTAAAAACACTAATTTTTCTGGTTTTTATGTGCGTTTGTTTGACAGGGTGGCCTTCGTGATGAAGAAGCATTTGAACACTCATTTACTGGGCAAGCATGGAGTTGGCACACCCAAAGAAAGGTAAGCCACTTTAATTTTTTTTCTCGTATTACCTAATATCATTCATATAATATAGGCTACCTGGAATATTTAGTGTACCCAAAATGAAATCACCTGGACTTTTAGCTCAGCTATAACTACAGAGAGAGCTAACATGCTTAAATGCTCTGCTAGCATGGTGCTTATGACATGTTTGGAGGGCTCAGTGGAAAACTTGCTGTAGAAAGCAATTCTATGCAAAATTTTGTAACTTCGGGGGCTGGTTTCAGCAGGTGATATTATTTTCTCAAAATTTCCATAGTTGTATTTCTCTCTTCAAGTACAAAATCAAATATATTTTTTTTCCTCTTTCTTGCCTTGCTGCTGCCTAAAATGGCTTTCTGAGATTTATTTGATTACTGAGGTCAAAGTCACAGAGGAATTAAAAGCAGTTTCCTCAGTGTTGGGCAGGAACAGAGATCTGAGGTTTTGAATTTATATAAAACATTAATTTATTTAATTTTTCAATTATGTACAGTTACTTAGTTGAAAACTTTGTGTGAGAGAGAGAGAGAACAGGTGATTTTTATTCTATGGTTTAAAATGTAACCATTTTTTGCAACCTAAACTGCACTGTTTGCAGATCAGAAGAGTTTGCCTCAGATTTATTAGCCATATTGTGGCGTAACTATTGGCATTCCATTGAATTTTGGAGGTAATTTGAAACTTGGATGTTTTCTGGATGGCCAAAAGATGGCATATTCCCTCTCTATCTGGGTAAACTGATGTATCCCACCTGCAGGGTTCATTGCTGGGCACTTGATTCTGTTTCAAGTATTACCACCTTGTAACTCATTCTTTCAGTGTAAGATTTTATAAATAAAGCTTATTTCCTGTTTTTAATACAAAAGAAGGGGAAAATGAGTGGTAGCTATGAGTCGTAGGAGACCACTAGAATACTCTTCCTGAGTCATGTTCATTTCCTCTTAAAGACACTGGGGGTGGTAGTTGTTTAGCGTCTTTCCTCACAAGTTCATCACAATTAAATCATGGAGTGACCAAAGAGCAGAGTTTTAAATTAACACTCCATATACACTCTGTTTGACTAAGCACATGCTTAAGCATTGCTTATATTCTTTATGAGATTGCCTCTCCAAAATGCTTAACCTGAATTTCCGTAACACAGTTATTTAAAGAGTTTTAAGATATCCTTTTTCATCTAAAATGTAGAAGAATGCATCGGAACAAGAGTAACAGTTTCGTAAAATCAGTTATCGTACTAAAGTTTATGCTGGTTTGCTGTTGTTGTAGAACAACACTTGCAAAAAAAAAAAAAAAGTTTTGCTCTGGTGTTTTGTTTGGTACTGGAAACGTTCAGTACCACGGTGTTCTTTTACAAGGGGATATTTACTATGTAATCATCCTAAATACAACATAGAGAGCACTTCCGTTACCCTAGTGAACATGTGCGCAATAAAGGGTACATACAATAGATATCCAAATATAGTGTCTTAGCCGGAGAGGCATATTTTTAGCGATCATCGTCTTGGAATGGATTCCCAAGCAAGCAGGACGCTACAGTCTAAATGGGTAGTTGCTGGCTTTTGTTTGTATGTTTCTTCTGAAGGCTGCCTGGCTGTTTCTGTTTTCCCCATTTCTTCCCCTATTCCTCAAAGGCTTTTAGCCTGGCCTGCCAGTGTGGCAGGAGGATGCAGGGGAGGAGGAGGAGGAGAAGAAGGGGTCCCCCACCACCACCTCTTCACACAGTGGCAGGTTCGCAGCCCCGGCTGCCCTGGGAGCAAAGAACTGAGCTTTGTCCTGCAGCCTCAGTGCCCCATCCGCAGCTGCACACCCCTGGGCCAGCATAACAAGCGATATTTGAGTGACATTGTGCTCTCTTCATCTGAAATTTCTTCATCTGTCTTGAGGATGTTTCTTACCTGCAGTACCTTTTTAGCTGGCACTTCAGCTTAACGTAGAGCAACATCAAATGGTAGTTGCAGAGCTACAACAGTATAATTTTCTAGGAACTGTCCCTCACTGGTGATCGTGGACGTTTAAGCCACGTGATCGAGTGCAGTAAATACCAAACTGCTGTTGCTTTCCTTTCCACCTTTCCCTTCCCATTACGGGAGAGTTTGTTGCCTTTTAATGGCTTTAGGAACCAAAGAAATCCTTCTTCAGCATGTTAAAGCATCACTTTGGGTATAAACATATTCTAAATTAAGTTACCTAGTTTTCTTACCTATTTAAAACATTAATGCCTTGATTATAATTTTGCAAGCTTGCTATATTTTAATTTCTCTAGGACAATATAATCAGTTTATTCTTTATGTTTTGAATTTGATTCTGCTCTCTGATACATTGCATATTATAGCAAATACTAATAGAAGCTAGCTAAATAGGCTGTGACAATTAAATTAATAATGCATTTTATTTGCAAGTGTTTAGTCTTTGTGGTTTGACTGATATATGCAAAGATGGTAATTTATTAAAAGTAAATTCATGTAATTGTACTATGGAGTTTGATGGACCAAAAAAAGTTGTCAGCATGACTATCATCAAAAACAGAAAATTGAAATAAGTTCAAAAGGGTGCTTGAAAAGTATTTTTATACACCCTAAGAAATTGATCCCTTTTTAAGAAACTTCTCAGCAAAGAATTTTTGGTGACAAACATTGAGTTCTGAGAGGGGGAGAAAAAAATAACATTTACATTTAGTGAAGCAGTACTGAACTAGTGTGACTTATTCTCTCTAGCTTTCCATAACCCATAACTATAGCTTTTTTTTTTTTTGTATCCACAAAAGGGAGATGTTATAGAGGCTGTGGCAGTGTTTGCATATGCAGATATAGAAAACAAGCATAATTCATAATAAGATTGTTATTGAAACATCTTTTGTTTCGAGTTTTTCTTTTTTTTTTTTTTTTTTAAAGACAAAATGGATTTAAGGGAGTAAATGTTATGCAGCTGCAAATCACAGAAGCTTAAAAAAATAGCCTTCTTGTGAAATGTCTTCACATTTTAGCCACAAAGAAACCTACTGCCTAGTCCATTATGGTCATTACCATTTAATAGCTAACTGAAAAGTGGAATGTTTTAACACAAAAATTCCTCTAAGGTATTTTTTCCTGTTATTGGAACTGTGATACTGATTTACTGTCAACTTGAATGTCTCTCAAAACTGGCATGTTATCTGCTAAGTCCAAGGCCAGTACATATTTGGTACTTCAGTGTCAGTAATCTTCATGGGACCTATAACTATATCTTATTGGCAGGATAAATCTTTGGCTACACCTTTACTGTGTCTCGGAGACAATGTGGTTGAGGACGAGGTGAATGCATCCACAGTGTTAATGGTGCTGAGTCCTAATTTCTGTTAGAAATTATGTTACTTACCTGTAAACTGAGGCAAAGCAGGAGAAACTGAGATGATTCATCACTAAGTTTAAGATACACAAAAATATGAACAAGAAAATAAAAATAAATCACTGTCACTCATCAGTGAGACAGAATCTAGCTGCTATTAAGGACAACTCTGGATTTAGAATTTTTTCATACAGAAACACATTTATCTTTTATACATTTTTTCAGTAGACCTTTATTATTGTACAACATGCATTTTACAGTAAAGAAGACTTTGTTAACTAGAATTCTATTTGATATTTCTGTTTAAACTATTTTTATATAAGTATGTAACAGAAAGACCTTAATTGACAGTTGTTTAATTACCTCATTTTCCCTGTGAATTGTAAATGATGAGTTGCGTCTGAAATAACTCTCTGCATATGAGTAGTTCCATTGAATCAAATAGGATCATTCATATATATATATATATATATATATATATATAAAGTTTCTTGGATCAAAAGTATGTGTTGAACTGCAATCTGTGTTCCAAGACATTTTCTGCAAGGGTCATTAATAATATGTTTGTTTTTGTAAGGTCATTCTGGCATATTTTCATGTGCTTTAAAAATGGGATACAGTGCTAGCGTTTTAAATGTGGGAGAAAAATAACTAATGATAGACAGGGAAATACTTCGATAGGTTTTAGAGAACTAGGGGAAAATTTTGGCCAGAAATTGTAGCACACCCTGAGTCCATACTCCTTTTGCCAGAAATTTGCCTGTGTTTTCTAAGATCTAAAGATATCATTGTGGTTGAGCAATGCCATCACTATTATTATTGGTGGACTTATATCTGAGATCTCGAAAGTCATTAATAGGATATTTGAAAGCTGCCAGTTTCTACAGGAAATTAAAAGTTACATTCCTTGGTATAAGTGACAGGACTAGCTACAGCTATCATTTTCAGTGTACTTGTATAAGACCACATGTATTCTGGAATATCAAATGCTACTAACGTGTGGTATAGCTATCCTGAAACGTATGAGACTGCATGGTATGTCATTAGCAGGCATTACTGAGGTCTGAAAGAAAAGTAGCCAGGAAAAATGAATGGGGATTTGATGTTCTGTAAACTCTTTAGAAAGCTTGCCTCATGCTGTTTTGTAATAAATTGCAATGTCCTGATATTTCCATTTTGGATGTAAAACTAGAAGTGAATGAAGTCTTTCAGCCCAACTCTCTTTTACTTCATTGAACTTCTAATTTTCTCTTGAAATGTGTGTGTTTGAGTAGAGAAATTTCTGATAATAACTACTTGATATGCCTATCTTTGATAATATTACCACGTTAAGTAAAAAGGTTGAGTTGATGTTACAGCAGATTAGGGGAAAACAGGTGGCAAAATTCATAGAATGCTACATCATGTATACAAGCATATATGTATGTAATCATCTTCTAATAACTTGTGTTGTCAAAGAATGAATTCTTTAATTAACTATCTCACAGAAAGATTTGCAGTTAGAGGTGGTGGTGGTGTTACACACTGATACATAGACAGGAAGCTCCCCATAACCACTGGAAGGTAACATGCTTGGTCTGGCCATCAAGCCTTGTGATCACCTTTTACTGCTTCTTGCTAATAATTTTGAGCTTTCCCACAGAAACCTAACATTACTAGTTTAATTGGATGGGAATGAAAAATATACTTAATTGATCATTTCCTTCAAATGGCTTAAAAAATACCTTGGAGAGTTGCTGTGGAAAAACATCTATAAGGAAGGAAATGTTGCTTTTCCTTCAGGTATTTGCTAGCGTGAAGCTTGTGATGAGCAGCAGAGAGCGGACAGGACTCAATGTTTTAGCACCGGTTCGGAGCTAAAATTTTACTCAAGATCTACGTCAAGCTCTCAGTATTT